>NC_092858.1:118505765-118518787 GCF_032062135.1 Pyxicephalus adspersus
CTCACCCCTCATAAATACTGAGATTTGAGGAGCTGCAGTTCAGTGTTTAAATTCCACCACTGCAAGCTTCTTTCAGCCTATGCTGTACAGCCCCTTTAGATTTCTATGGGCTGTTTCTGGAGGAGGTGGACAAAGGTGGGCAAGCCTGATAGAAGTATATGGGACTGCACAGGTGCCAGCAGGAGAATGGAAAAATGAAAACAAATCTGAGTAAGCACATAATTGTGGTCTTTATACCTTATCCTTTAAATGTGCACTAGAAAGCAAGAAGGCTTAAAATGTAAATTGGCTAAATGTAATGTGACAACAGATTTTCTTCCAACTAACTAACTAAAATGGAAGCATTGTAAGATAAATCATCTGTTTTTCATTTCCTATTTCCCTAAAAGTTTCCAGCATCACATTTTTTGTCAGCTAAATATTCAGTCCAAGCTTTTTGGGTCTACTTCCACTGCTGCCCTGGCTCAAGTATAAAAATACAGATACAATCACCTAATACATGCTGTGGAATAGGACATTTCATAGAGATCTCTTCACAATGGGCCTGGTTTTTTTAAAGCTCTGCAAGGCTGGGGAGGATACACTTTTGTTAGTGAATCTGGGTGATCCTGCAAACCTGGAATGGATTTCTTCAAATCTATTTGTTAGCAAATGTTTTCAATCTGGAACCAGATCTATTCCAGGTTTGCTCTATCATCCAGGTTCACTGCTGAAAGTGTACATTCACCAGTCATGGACAGTTTTAATAAATCAGGCCCTTTGTGTAAACTAGCTGGCTTGTGTGCCAGATAATGTTCACACTGTTCAGTGTACTACTTTGCTCATGTGCACCTTTACTGTGCTAGGCATAACTAAATCTGAGCAACCACCATTTTTTAATAGGTCCCCTCCCTTCCCCTAACTTATGACTGGAAAGGGAAGGAGCAGCAGGACATGATTCTCTGTTCCTTTTCAACAAATGCACATTTACCTCCCCTCTCTATGACTTAAAAAGTAAATTATACACACAGAGAACATTATTCATGTTTTAATCACTAGTGCACCTGTTTTACATTACTTTTACATATACTATTCTTTAGTGCTACAGTCCAGATTTAAATTAGGTTTCAAAAGTGCATATTTTTTGTGAATCGCTTACACTGTAATGCAAACTAGCCCTTATGGGGTATGATGATGAGCTTTACAGCATGTTTCAAATGAATTTTACACCATGTTTTTGGGAAATGTTTCCTCACTCTGTAACCTTTCCTCAGTCTGTCACAATACAGTTACACAATAATTTATTTCAACAGGGGAAAAAAATTCCTTCCTGATTCTATGAGGCAATCGGATGTTCCCTCGATCAACAGTCTCTAATATTTACTTTAAAGCCTTAATACCCAGTTATATTCTGTGCTTCCAGAAAAAACATCCAGCTTTTTCCTAAAGAAATTTATGGTAGTTGATGAAACTACTTCCTGAGGGAGCGGATTCCACATTTTCACTGACCTTACAGTGAAGAATCCCTTCCTGATCTAGAGCTTAAACTTCTTTTCCTCCAGGCGCAGAGAGTCCCCTCTTGTTCTTTGTATAGATACTTCAACTTTTATTATTGATTGTATGCCTTTAAGACTGTGAGGTGTCTTGTGACCAAATGCTGGTAGCCACAAAGGAAGCAAATACTTTGAACAGTGAAAAAGTGTGCCACTAAACATATTTGTCCTTTAGGAACACACACCTTTAACAACCACAGTGGTACCATGACATACAGTTCACAGCACTCCTTATTTAGCTCACTTTGACCTAAACTCACATTTTTTCTTGGGTTTATGGATGATTTAAGCTCAAAATATACTGATCTATTTAGGTTTTATTTTTAAATAAACCTCCTAAACTGTAAAAAACAACTCCTCTGTACCATCCCCCTGGACTCACTAGGAAACCACAGGGAATCATGAGAGATCAACATTATCAGTCAAAGAGAAAACATATGTCTCAAAAGGTAGCTTATGCTACCTTGGACTTATGTCTTGTTGTTTTATGGTTTATTTGTACGAAAAAATTTTTCTTTCTTGTTTTTGTTATTCCTATGTTTAAAAATTAATAAAAATATTGAAATACAAGGAGAAAAAATAAAAGTACTAAACTTTCTGACCAATGAGTGTAGTGGGAGTAGTTTAGAACAACTGGTCTGCAACAAAATTTTAGTGGTTCGTGAGAAAAATTACCTGGATGGTGCGCCCCCATCTCAGACTTAGACCTGCTTGCTAAAAATTCTGGGGGGACAGTAATGCAGTGCTGTGGACACAACAAAGTTGTGTCTATATAGGGTACATGATCAGAGGGGTCAGGAGAAGGACCGCTGATCATGTCCCCTGTATGGACACAGCTTTTGTTGCATCCACAGCCCTGCGCTACTGTCCCCCCAGAATGTTTAGCAAGCAGGTCTGAGCTTGTGATGGCATAGAGGGTGAAGTCTGGCATCATGATGTCACTCTGGGGGAAGTTTCTTCCCCTTTGAGTGACGTGTCTTCCTGAACATGTGCAGGATTTAAAATTATGAATGTGGTGGTCCGTGAGGTCCAAAAGGTTGGCGAGGAATGAAAAGTAACGGATGGTAAAGCCAACCTGCCATTTACAAGATGGCTGCTTCCATACATATAATGGATGTGTTTTTTTTCATGGATGCAAGCTGACACAGCCAACACCATTAAAGTGGGACTGAAACTCCAGTGCAAGTAAGTGAGAAAAGATCTAATATTAGGTCTGATGTTAGAGTTTAGATCCACTTTACGTATATCTCTATTATCAAGGGCATAGTGAGCTATGTTTGCCTCTAAGCTCCAAGTCCTTCCTTAAAGTGGATATTGTGTCCTCCACACAGTACCAGTAATCTGTGTTCTGATGCAGATTCCTCAAGGGTACTTGCAGAATTTTCATGTTTATGTTTACCAGTTTTCACTAGTTTTTATACTACATCTTTCTTCCTTGTCAGTTTAAAAGTCTCATGATGAATCCACATTTCTAGAGACGTTCCACTGTCTTCCCATGCTACAGTTAAGAAGATTAGCTGAACTGTTTTTTTTTCTTCCTGATAATAATCCCTATCCTCAATAAGAATTGGATAGAATACCCAGGAATCAAATTATTTAGTCACAGAATGCTTCCATTAGTCTTTTTTTCTATTGCTGTCAAACGGTGGAAAATTGCAATATTAGTTTTAGATTTCTCATCATCTGACATATTTTAGCTGCTGGTCTGCTGTCAAATGAGGTGGGAAAAATCTGGAGGTGTCTGCAAGACATATTTCAAACCAAGGAAGACAAATAGTAATGACACCATAACATTAAGAAAGCTGACTGGACAACTGTTAAACAATTGCATGGTTATATTTCATTCTGTTCAGATTAATGCTGAAGACAAAGTATGTTGTGTCCTTTTATTTTTAATTATTTTTATAACTGTGTCAAAAAGTGTTTCTGACAAGTGAAAGAATAATATTAATTAATAAAAAACAATTGACAGCTGAAAGCAATGCAGGTAAAGTAGGGGGCTATACTATAAATTGTATGTAATGTGCAGACCAGCAGCAGCTGCCTAATGCCAGTAAATATGCTGAACTTGCATATATTCTGAACTGCAGTGACAGCATAAAGCAATGATGAGGATGATGACCTCTGAATATCACAACTCTATACACTTAAACTACTGCCCCTGTCTGACACAGACCCTGTTTGCATTAAATTTTAATTCCTAATCCTAAATTATAAATATACCATATTTTAAGTAATATTTAATTTACCAGTCCCATCAAGAGTAGAAATCGTCAATTTCTGTCTCCCTAAATCCTTGTCTTTAACCATCTCAGCAGCAGAACTTTGATAAATATACAACAAATATTCAGTCTGTGTAGAGCCAAACTGTGTGACTAATGTTTTGGTTAAATTGGACCAAATCCAAAAATAAGCACCAATTATCCCCTATTCCACTATTCAGTGATATGTTGTGGTAGCACAGGTAAGGTTTTGCTTTGTCACTGTTAGCATCCTGATTTCAGGAGAAGTTCATCCTGTTAACATACAAATTTTCACAGAAATGCCACTAGAGTGCTGACATTTTTATACAAATAGTATTTCAGTTTTCAGCTAAGGTTACCCATAGGGATACTATGACACATGGCACAGGGTATTGAAGGGACTGAATGCAATAATATTTTTTCAACATTCTTTATTCATTGTGAAATAAAGATCATACAGTCAAGTCAAGAAATGTAGAGATAACATAAAAACAGTGTGATAAATTGCACACGGTCTAAACATCCCATGAATAATTACGAATGCCAAACTATAAAACAACAAAATAGCATTGAACGATAACACAAACCCTAGACAACATGACCAATAGGTGCAATAACGGACATGGGGAGATAAACCAATAAAAATGTGTACATGGGGTGCAAGTGGTGTTTATATTCCAGGGTATTTGTGAATCTATGTATCAAATATGGTGCATCACAAATCCACTGTCAAGAGAGCAATATCAGTGGATAGGTGCAAATGTCATAATGTGATTGATGAAAAGTGTTCTACATGGTACAAGAACTAAAAATTTTGTCTCATGTGTGGATAAACAAGCAATAGGTAAAGCACTCCTATACAATATAACTTTTGTTGTCAAACAGATGACTGAAAGTTTGATACTTTTTTATGCTTGACTTTGGCTTTTTGAGCTCAGTGCTGAAGGAGTTATAAGGAAAGGGTTTAAGCCTGAGATATTCAGCTCTAAAAACTTTCTCTAAACTTGATGTAAAGTGGTCACAATCACTTCAAACTAATGGGCCCATGTTCATGACCAGTCACCAAGGCCATCAAGGTTCTTCACAGGACAATCCTCTGCAGAGCTTATTAAAAGATGTCATAGTATCAACAGCATTTCCAGTGCTTAGGAAAATATGTTCTTGTCTGCCTAATATGTGAACACATTATGGAAATACTCCAGTTAAATTTGTTTTTTTAAAACCAGATTTTTAAAGGAAATCATCCAAGTATACAATCACCCCATCCTTTTTTGAAGTGACCACAGCAATTGCATTTTTTGTCCAAACAAACAATAATAAAAGCTTAATTTAAAGTTAAATCTTACATTGTCTGTGAATTAATCCACACAATTGTTTAAAATAGAAAAAAACATAAAAAAGAACATTTTTACAGCTGATCTGTATAAATCTGTTTGGATTGCAAAGAAATAGCAAAAATAAATACTTTCTGACACTATGAAAATAAGATTGTTTCTTTGAGCTGTCATTCTGATTTAACTCATTTGTAAATGCAAACATTCTCACATTTTTAACCTTGGAGCTTAGTAAAAATATGCTGTTAGTTTTTGTTTGATACCTGTATAATGGTGAAATGTCTAAAGATATTGTTATGTGTGATGAAAACAAATACAAAGAGATGATATGTTTAAACGTAGACAGCTTTTCTTCTACTTATGATCTGAAGAAGAAATAAACATATGTGCTAATCCTCCATTGCGAGTGCAATTTGTATGTATATAACTTTTTTTTTTAACTGCACTCAGAAATCTTAGCTGTGATAACCATGCCTGCAGTACTAAAATAGTATATTATATTACAAATTGTCAATTATTTGAAACATAGTGATCGGTATACATGGCTTTTCAAGCAACTTTTAGTGACATAGGCAGTGACAATGATTTTTTTCTATTGTAAAAAGAGGTCTGTAGAGAGGTACAAATAGTGGAATTAGGCAATGAAATCCATATATTTCTTACTGAGGCTAGAACAGAAGCACCAATCAAACAACATGAGACAAATTGTAGAGACATATTGATTTTGTGTCTTGTGACACCAACGTACAGGTCATACCATACCTTTCTCAATTATCTGGAAAACTGAACAAATTAAATGCATTTTGTCATAGTAAAAACACCACACTATTCACTGCTATTCAATGATTAAATGTCTTTAGTCAAAGAAAAAATACTTCTTTAAAAAAGAATAAAGCAAGTCATTTTAAAAACCTTTTTAAATCTTTTCTGCTCACACCTTGGGAGAGATAAATCACATTACTAGAAACACGAACAGTTAAAAAATGTAAAGCAGAACTATAGTCATCAATTAAAAATAGTATTGTACAGAATACTATATATTTAATAAAAGTCTTGCATTCCACATTTTTTTTTAGCTCTCAGAATTGCCAGGTGTACGACATTCCACTTTTTTGTAGTTGGATGACAATGCTAATGTTTATAAGTTTAGGCCATCATTGTTATCTTTATTTCGGCTGTCCATGCCAGACCTACAGTTTGGAATAAAAGTGTTGTCACTACTAAAAGAAAAGCTTTCAGCTTTTCCTTATTTGCTTGTAGCTTGCCTATCAGTGGCCCAGCTAATCCCAGCCTCACATAGATCATGTCATAATTGGATAGTAACCTTCTGACAATGGGCCTGATTTAGTAAAGCTCTCCAAGGCTGGAGAGAATACACTTTCATCAGTGAAGCTGGGTGATCCAGCAACCCTGGAATTGATCTGGTCCAGGATTCAAAACATTTGCTGGCAAAAACCAAATGACTTTCAAGAAATCCATTCAATGTTTGCTGGATAATCCAGAAAATGAAAAGCTAAAACCTTTTTGAATAATGATCTTGTTTTCTTGCTATGTTATGTCTATTTCTACTCACCTGCAATATCACTCAAAATGCAGTTTTACAAAAACCAGTGTATGGCTAATCAACTCTCAAACTTTGGCATCAATTCAAAAGTCTAATTAGGTTAATATATAGGTAGCCATATCAATAAATTTACAACATTTATTACTGTGAGGTTCAGATTTCTACTTAGTAAAATCATAGAATTATAAAAGGGGACTGAATCACTAAAAGCCAAGTTCTTAATTTATTTTCTTAATCTGTATTAAAAAAAATGACAGAATTTGGTCACTTTGTCCAATTTCAATAAATGAATACCAATTTATTTTTTCCAATGATCTAAAGGCTCTCCCTGAATTGTATAAAATTTTAATTTTACACATTTAGTTGCTTAGAAAAATATTTATCTCAATATTTCACTTTGATCTGCTTTACAAGGTCACTTGGTTAATGAACAGCAAAGCTGAGCCATGAAAATGGATCTTAATGAAGTGTAACCTAGGGTAATAAAGCTATAAGGCCCCTGCAATACCAAACAAGCTTTTAAATAAGATTTGCAATTATCCTGGGCAATGTCTATGCAGACAGCCCTTTACAGTCCTTAGGAATATTCAATGCCACACATATTTATTGTGCAGGAGTTGCCTGCCTCCCTTAATTCATCCAACAAACTGTTTATTGATAGAAGACTTAAGCGGTAATAAGGAGCATTTATCTGAATTAGTCACTACAATGAGCATTATGAATAACAAGTGCACCCACAAACATGAAACAGATGTCAGATAGATAAAGAATTCTAACTTTTTTTTTAAACTTTCCAAACTAAATTTAATTTCTTTAAGGAATTGTCAAGCAAGTCAGAAATAGTTTTGTATTATTTGTAGATTTATGCTCAGGTGTAAGTATCCGCTTCTTTTCTTAGTTTCACAGTTTGTATGTTTTTGAACTATTTAGGTAATCCAAAGCCATCCTTCATTTCATTACCCCAAAAACATGTAAATATATTTGTATGTGCATAGTTACAGTTTAATTGTGTACAATAGTGCAAGGTATATTTGAATCTGTATAGTTAGATACTTTAACATTTTGTACATTTGTGAACAGGGGATTTGATTTTACCTTTTAGAGACACAAAACCATTTCCATTACAGTTTTCATTTAACTCCCCAAAAGGTAAAATATATCTGTAAACAGATGAAAGTGTACAGTTCTGCCTACCATTTCATTAATGGGTACCACCAGTGTTTTACAAAAAGAGCATGTTGAAGATATAATAGAGTGGACGATCCACCATGAGTCAACTAAAATGTTCCCCTTCTTTCCAGTAAGAAAAGTAACAAGCACAATAATTATTTCAGCCTCCCATCTTGGGGCTGTTGATCGAGGACTGGAAACAGAGGAAGATGATAAAGATAATCAATGCACTGATGTCCAACTCCTAATAATCTGTGAGTAGGTAAAGGGAAAGGATAATTTAAGAGAAAAAGGGCAGGGTGTGGTACAGGCAGTGGATAATAGATTTTCAAAATTTAGAGCAGTAAATTGCCCCATTAATTTACTGGAAATACAGACCTATAGTTTTCCCTGTAAACCCACTGGAGTGACAAAGGCTTATCCATAGGTAAAGTTACAGCGCCACACAACTGGCTTGTTGCTGATATAGCACACAAAAAACATTACTTGTATTGCCTATATGGTTTGTTAAAATATGTTGTACTGTAAATAGGATAAGAATCCTTTGATCAGAATACACTGCTCCCTTGTTTAGTGATTAAGCTGTTTAGTAGTGTTCGACCCTTAGGATACCATCTTCCCATCATTCCTCACTCTGTGAAAGCGAAAACTATAACCTTTTGGGAGACCCCCTTATCCACCATCCTCTAGCACAGTGGTCACTAACCTTTTGGACGTCACAGACCACTGATTTCATGGACTCCAGACCATGAATGCGCAGGGAACCGTATGTCACTTAAAGGGGAAGAAAATTCCTTCAGAGTGATGTCATGATGCTAGAACCTACCCACTCAGGCTCAGACTTGCGATTGGAGAGTGAACAGGTTGTGTCCAGAGACTAAACCCACCCACCCCTCAGAGCCTGTGATCCGTACAGGAGACATGGTCTGCGGCTCTGGCTGGTGCACCCTCCCAGCAGGGTCCCTTTTCCTGACCCTACTGGGAGGTACAATGACCAGAGCTGCAGAACACCAAAATTTTCTTGCGGACCACCAGTTGGCGACCACCGCTCTAACATATTTAGAGGAAAAATGCCTGTATCTTTACTTAAGGCTACATCCATGGTGAAATTTGTATGCATTTATTGGTAGCTCAGTTTATTTGGTACAGCCTGTGTTAATATTGTACGCATTTCAAGCACGACTGTAATTTTTAAAACAGTATGCCTGACCTATTGAAGGATACTTACTCACACTGGGATGACACAGGATTGTCACCCCATTGATTGAAAATACCAGACTCCGATTTCATTTTCAAATTATATGATAATCCTAAATATTTACTTACTTTTGCTACATGCAGATATGTTTAAAAACCTTTTTTTTTCAATAAATATACGACTAAATATAATATTTTTTGGGGTTTTTTTGTTTAACTAGCTTTCTTCATCTACTTTTAGGACTTCATTGAAAATCAGATAATGTTTATGTCACATTTATGTACAAATATAAAACATTTTAAAGGGTTTATAAACTTTCAAGCAGCACTGTTGAGTTAATAGAGCAAGATTCTAGCACCAGCTTTTCTAGTCTCCTAGGTCCTACTAATGACCATTGCAAATTACCAGTATAGTAGTTTCATATTAAGAAGGATTAAGGCATCTAGGGTGCTTACACTGAACTAGAGCTTGCTTCTAAATGTGTGCTTGACCATACTTAATGGATGTAGTACATCCTGGTATGTAAAGAAAGGATTGTGGAGTGTGCCGCAAATAGGTAGAGTTATTGGCATAGAGTATCTAGTTTCTCTCTCTCGATATTAGGATCCCTGGAAATGATTAATGGACAGATTCTAGTTTATTCCAGGTAAATAAAGTAGGACTCTTCTCATTCCTTCATCAGCCAGGGGAAGGGGCATGGAGCTGACATTGCTTCATGCAACTGCTTTCTTTCAACATCATTGGACTCTGCAAAGTAAATATTATTTAAAAAGGAGAAGGCAGATACCTAGGGAACTCCCAGTTAAAGGTGGATTCAGATTCCAATAAGCTCTCCACCCATGGACCTCTACAACATTGGGGTCAGGTTGTAAGGTTGAGACCCTTTCCCCAATTAGCAGGCTTTTACACTGTTGGGGCAAATAGGGGGCCTGGTATGGCCAAGAACAGAGTGCTACACATGCCCCCCAACTCTTCTTTTTTGGCCAAGCATGTTGCTGCGCAATAGAGGTACAGTATTTGCTTTCTTTTCTTTTAGTCATCCAGTCACACATCTAATTGACAGAAATCTAAATTTCCTTGATCCACAATTATCTTTTCTGGTGTAATGGTTAGTGGTGCATTCTCATATAACTATTATTGTGGGTTTAAGACTGGGTAGTATTGTTTTAGCTTAGATATGCTTAGCTTAGCTGAAAGTAATACATACAAATGTACATTTCTGTTATGCAATGACATCTTAAATTAAAGCTATAAAATATGTCAGATGTTTCTTTATTAAACTACTAAACAAATTTTAAAACCCTATACATGTTAATGTAAGCATGTAATGTGTAACTGCTCTCATTCAACCAAAAGCAAGTGGTTGGGAACCATACTGTGCATGTGTTTGGACATGATTGCATTGTGGTGGTTTTTCAAAACGGTTCCTGGAAATGACACATCAACTCTGACCATGAAGTTGTTTTTCCTTCCCTGGAGATTGAACTGCACCACCATTGCAACACATAATAATAAAATTTGGATGACAATCACATTTTCAGAACCCCTTTATCACCACATATCCTTCTCCTCCTCCACAAGTCCCTTCTCTCTACAAAGAAAAAGGTTGGGAATTTTGACATCACAGGTAAAAAATGGTTGGATTCATTCTGTTTGACAATTTATTCAAAATGTGAGGATTAATGGACTGTACCTGGCTATGGGTCAGATTGGGTGGAAAAAATAGTTCATTTTTAAACTGACAACACAGAGATTTTTGAAGCAGCAGCTTACAGATCAGTGCAAGAAAATGTTTTACTATCTGTATTTGTAGAAAGCAATTTATGAATAGGCTACAGGATGAAAGGGTCAAGCTTACAGTGCAGGCATAAATTCACACAGTAATAAAGGGGGTATATGATTACATTCTTTGCAGGCAATATTTAATAAGTGCTATCTTTACAATACACTCCAGACCCTGCCAACTCTTTATTTATAAGACTTTTTATGCAGTCATTTATAATTCAGCTGTGATTACAGAAGTGGTTAACATTGAATATAATTATCAATTACATATCTTCTCAGTCACAAAAATCTTTCAGGCGTTAGCAGGTAAGTTTAATCCTAAAAAGCAGTGTAAGAACAGTATGTATTCACCTGGGAAAAAAGGTTCAAAGTTAGCATCACACTAAAAACACCATTTTTTACTTGGGGGCTCAGATCTCTCTTCTGTATAAGCTGACACAGGACAGTTTTTAGAGGAAGGCCAACAACAAACCAAGATATAGATGTAGGGCCTACATGACAGGGTGCAGTTAGACCAGGGAGGGAAGAGTTAATGATAAGGAGGGTTCAAGGTGGGGTCAGCATGGGATTGGTTGGAAGTTAGGGATTAGTGAAAGGAAGGTGTTAAGAGCGGTAGGCAGGAAGTTTCTAGAGCAGTTTTTGGAGAGAAAAAGTTTCCAGCCCGTCTATCCCTAAAAGTAGGGGTGGGAGGAAAAGGGAGTGGGAGTTAGCCTTCTGAGACCTGCAGCCTTTTTGTGTTTGGTTTGGAATGGGTATGTTGTTTGTTTACAAAGAGGAAAGTACTCTTGTATAATTTGGGGATAAGTTGTTGAATTACACTGGGGAACAATTTTGAACAAATTTTTTG
This sequence comes from Pyxicephalus adspersus, assembly GCF_032062135.1. Taxonomy (NCBI): domain Eukaryota; kingdom Metazoa; phylum Chordata; class Amphibia; order Anura; family Pyxicephalidae; genus Pyxicephalus; species Pyxicephalus adspersus. Next base: position 118,517,439 of record NC_092858.1, read on the forward strand.
TTGACTTAAGTGCCTAAACACCCATGATTCATTTTGTTAAATCTGTGTTATATCCATTTGGTATAGCTATGGTTGGTTTGGCCAGAGCCAGGAGATCATTTCAGTGACTTTTGTATACTGAAAACTTTAGGATATAACAAGAAAAATAAATGTAACATAGAGTATCCTAGTCTACCATCTGCTTTACACCCCGTGGCTCATTCAGATGAAATCCCAGTGCTGGTTTTCATTAGACTACCCTCTCTTGAAGAACATGATTATGGTGATGAACTAGTTGACCACAATGATGAAGAGTTTAAAAATGGAAGAGGGCTCTGTTCTTATAGGATTTGATCAGCTGAGTGACTTAATCAGTTGAGTGATTTGGCATGTGATTTGGGACTATCGAAGAAGACTTCAGAACTCCTAGCATCAAGACTGCGTGAGAAAAACTTATTTGAAAAAGGAACAAAGATATCATACTTTCGAACCAGAGAAATTGCATTTCTGCAGTACTTTCGAACTGACAGTGGCTTTTTGTATTGCCATAACATACCTGGTTTAATGGAGAAATTGGGAATTCCAATCTATAACATAACTGAATGGCGACTATTCATCGATAGCTCAAAGCGGAGCTTAAAGTGCGTCCTCCTTTACAATGGCAACATATTTGGGTCAGTCCCAATTGGCCATTCAGTTTCTCTGTGTGAAGAATATGCAGACATAAAGAGAGTCTGTGAGTTGTTGCAAAATCACAAACACAATTGGGTCATCTGTGTTGACCTTAAAATGATATGCTTCCTTCTTGGTCAGCAACGCGGATACACCAAGTATCCCAGTTATATGTGCATGTGGGACAGCAGAGCTCGTGAGAGGCATTGGGTGGAAAGGAATTGGCCTCCAAGATCTGCCCTAAAACCAGGTGCTCCAAACATTCTACATGAGCCATTTGTCGATAGAAAGAATAATATATTCTGGCCTCTGCACATGAAACTGGGTCTAATGAAGCAGTTCGTTAAAGCTTTGCCATCTGAAGGAGACTGTTTGAAGTACCTATTTTTGGCATTTCCTAGCCTGTCATTTGAAAAAATAAAGGCTGGTGGATTTGATTGTCCACAGATTTGGCAGCTCATCAAAGATGAACATTTCATCAGGACAATGTCAGAAGTGAAAAAGAATGCTTGGTTATCATTAGTGTTGATGTTCGAATTCGGGTTGTCCCTATATTCGACCCGAATATGGCTGTTCGAATTCGGGTATACCCGAACCAAATTTTGCTGCATTCGACAGCAAAAATTCGGGAGAAAAAAAAAAACAAGCAACGTTTAGGATAACGCTCAAAAACGTGCCTGAAGGAAACGTCCTGGTGT
>NC_092858.1:118519505-118573797 GCF_032062135.1 Pyxicephalus adspersus
ACCAACACTAGTTATCATTTAAAGCCAAGGACTTTCTTGGAAACACACAAGCAAATAAATACACAGGAATTGTCCAGAAACTTGGAGAGCTACAAAATGCTTGGTTGCAATATGAGCATCAAGGTGCATTTTCTGCATAGCCGTCTTTCTAACTTCCCGAAAAACCTTGGTGCAGTCAGTGATGAGCAAGGTGAACGATTCCACCAAGATTTGCAGGTCATGGAAGGACGGTATAACGGTAGATGGGATGTACATATGATGGCTAACTATTGTTGGAGCATTCAGCGGGATTGTTCTAATACTGAACACTCCAGGAAAAGCTATAAGCGTAATTTTTTTACCTTAACAGCTTACCCGAATAATTTTCAAATGTTTTACTGTAAAAAAAATGTCATGGAATAACAATAAATCCTTTGTATGAACAAAATAAATTGAAATAAACAGTACATTCAATTTATTATTTCATTCGTTTTTCATTTTATGTAAAATTTGTATGTTTTTTGACAAAAATGGAGGGTACCCTGTATCATAAAAACTGGATGTGATAGCAAAAAACTGGGGTCATTTCTGGATTCACCACTCAAAAATTTGTAAAAAAACAAGTGTAAGATCTAACGCAACAAAAATGCGTTCCTCAGTGTTATTTATGTTATGTTTAATATGTATGTTAGTAAAAGTTTATAAAAGACATGTTATTTATATAAAGTTGTAAATATTTATATAAAAGATTTTGTTTTAAATAAACAGGTGCCTGCCAGCTATTTTAGGTCAAGTAAACTGTTAGTGTGTTTTTAGGGGTAAAGTTGGGGTGAGAAAGGGGAAGGGTGGGGCTGGTGAGCAGTGAACTTAAAGTTAAAGGGGTGAGGGGGGGGGGGCACCTGAACTACTCTGGTCATGTTAATGAGGGTTATCATATAGCAAATAAATTATTGCTTCCTTGTAACAACCCATTGGTGTTCAATGATAGCAAAATTTAAGAGTGACTAACGATAATCTGCCTCAATTTACTACTTCTATCCCCTAGATAATATTTTGTAGTTTTCTTTTTCTATTTTTGGCCTATAATATTTGACCTCTTTTTCCTTTTTAATTCATGTATTCATTTATTTAATGATGTATGTTATAAAAATTAAAGGACAACAGAATTGTTTTTATAAACAACTTTACTATGCTTTGTATCATAATTTTAGTGTCCCAATAATTATATAATTTGTCATTATATATCATATAATTTTCCATTTATTATTATGTACTTTTAATTTAACATGTGTTGCTTTAAAATTACCACTGGTTTGTTACCCCATAGATAGCATAGAAAATAGGAAACATAATTATACCCAAAATAAAACCTTGTTTGCACCTAGGGTGTACAATGGGGCTGACCCCATTCCATTACCAAAACACTGCATTACAGAAATAAAAGATTCCTGTGTTTCTCCTGCTGTCTGCTTCATGTCACTGATGTCACTTCTCTCAAAAGGATTGAAAGTAGAAAAAGTGTTAGGTATTTTTTGTAATACAGTATTTTTTTCAAAATTGTGTTTTTTGTTTTTTTTACACTTTTAGTTGTTTCTTTAGAGCAGTGTTTTGAATGAACTGGACGGGGTAGGGGGCAGCAACATAAGTGGTTCTTTCAGTTTAATAATAAAATAAATCATAAAATATAAAGAATTGTGGATTAAATGCATTGAAGATTAGCAATAAAAATGTAAAAGATAAACATTTTCAGCATAAATAATGAAGTAAATACTGCTGCTGGAGGATGAATGCATCACTATGACTTGTTGTCAATATAAATTATGTGATGACCATATCAGACTTTGCATTAAAACAGGCTGACCTACATGAAAATATATCTCCAAAGGCAAAAAAAAACTTACATTTGATTTTACCAAGAAATACATAGGTTACTAGTGAATATTTTCAATAGTGATCACATAATACAAACGCAATAGAGATTAGTTTGCAATTGTGACTAACAGTTTAATGCAGCTCCCTGAATAATTATTTTTAGATGCTGAGTGGTCTGCTTGTAAGTAAAGAAAAAAGACAGCAAAATAAAACAAAACAAAACCTTTTGGGGGACTTTTTAGGTAGTGCAAATACACAATTTTAGAACACTTCAATTAAGATCAATATTAAAATTAGAGTTTTATTTGCAATATTAGGAACAAATAAAACAACAGGGTATTTATCCTAGATATTTGAACATAAGAAATCCTTATTAATCGTTTCACGTCAACTAAATCCATTTCATCAGGAGGTTAAGAGAACTTTCCTATGTGAAAAAAAAATACATAAATCTCAAATAATCTATTAATATCAGGCAGTTGTTTCATCAAACCATTTTTTTTACTGTTTACCCCAATGATCTAATATTATTTCAATAGATCCCAAAGTTATTAATTTCAAACTATAAATAGATACCATATCCCTATGATATGTAGAATTTACCTATTGTATATAACATAGGTATATGGTATCTATTTCTTTGAGATGTTGCAGTATGTATCATTCAGACAGCAATTGACGAGATGTACGTTTCCCTTGTTTAAAGAAAAAGACTACAATAGTTTTTATTAGCAACCAGTTCTCATTGATTGTCTGTTACACTAACTAGTCAACATGTGGATGTGCATTAAGGCCTACTATCAAAATCACTGCCTCTTTGCTTGACATAATGGGAAAATCGAAGAAAATCAGCCAAGACCTCAACAAAAAAATTTCTAGCCCTATACAAATTTGAATAATTTTTCACTCAGGAAGATGACTCATTGCCCCTGATTTATTAACGCTTTTCAAGGCTGGAGAGTATACACTTTCATTAGTAAAGCTGGGTAATCAAGAAGAAAGAGAAGTTTGAAAATAATTGCTAACAAATAGCTAAGGATTTTTAAGAAATCCATTCCAGGTTTGCTGGATTGCCCAGATATACTGATGAAAGTGTATTCTCTCCAACCTTGGATAGCTTTAATAAATCAGGGCCATTCTGTCTCCTAGAGAAGTACATACAGTGGCACAAAAAGCTGTAAACAGTCCCAAAACTGCAGCAAAGGATTTTGTGAAGATGTTTGAGGAAACAGGTAGACATGTATAATAATTCACAGTAAAATGAGTCCAATAAAAGGTTCCAAAGCCTCGGTAGAAGACACTAAACACAAGACAGAAAAGAAAGTAAGTTTCGGAGTGATTTCACCCTAGGTGTAAGTAAACTTCTGACTTCTTTTTCACTCCAAAACTGTGAGATGAAAGGTTGGCTGCCAAATAGCAATACATTGGAATTTAGTGTAAATTTTAAGCAGGGTTATGCTGGCTTCATTTCAAGCCTTTTTTATATGGTAAATATACATGTGGTACCTACGTTGTTCTTGCCCCATGTTTACCTGTGCTGGGTCCCCTTTATGACATTTTAATAGTACTTGAGTTGTATGGGACAGTACCACCCCTATGCCTAGAACCGCTTCCTCTTCCGTTAACTCTGCACGTGTTGCTTTCAATTATGTAAGATCTCCAACAATACAATAAGTATTTTGTTACTTTCCAGTTTTGGCACAGAGTATTTGTGACAAGTGACTCAATTAACAAAAAACATGTATAACCACTCAACAAACTGTGTTATGCCTAATATGAACATTTTTTTTTGTGTGTAATTACCAGTGGTGACTGCTCTAGGGTAATATTTTTAATGGTATAATTAAAAACAAAATCAAATCCACATTCACAAATATACCCACCACAACTGGAAGTAATTATACGTGTCTGAGAAGGAAAATTATTTTGTCAAAGTCTCTATCCTGTTTGTAGCCTTCATTTTGTAGCAGAATCAATAATAAGAATTATATAAAGAAATCTGTGGGGTTGAACATCCTGAATATCTGGAAGAGTTCTTTTATATGGGCCTGATTTAATAAAGCTCTCCAAGACTCTAGAGGATACACTTTGATCAGTGAAGCTGGGTGATCTAGCAAACCTGAAATGGTTTTCCTAAGTCATTTGCTTTTGTGTTAGCAAATGTTTTGAATCCTGGACCAGATTTATTCCAGGTTTGCTGGATCACTCAGCTTCACTGAAGAAATGGTGTTCTCCTGCCTTGGTTAAGCTGTAGTAAGTTTTACTGGGCTTTAATAAATCAGACCCTATAACGTGTCTGTTCACCAAAATGTCAATTAGATCAAAGACAAAGTAAATGAATGCCTACGTTTATTTTTTTTTAATGATTTAGGAAATAGATATTTTTTTCTTGGACGTGGGCCCTGATTTATTAAAGTTCTCCATGGCTGGAGAGAATACACTTTCATCAGTGAAGCTGGGTGATCCAGCAAACCTGGAATGGATCTGGTCCAGGATTGAAAACATTTGCTAACAAAAAGCTAACAAATAGCTAATGACGTTTAGGAAATCTATTACAGGTTTGCTGGATTACTCAGCTTCACTGATGAAAGTGTATTCTCTCCGTCCCTGGAGAACTTTATTAAATCATGGCCATCATTTTTTCTTGAAGTTGATCGAAATGGTTTTGTGTCACCTAAATGTGGAATTAAATCTCTATTTCAGTTATGCATAGTACAAATGTAAGTTACTGTACCTATTGAAATATCTTTAAATATTTGGGAATTAAATGAACTATGGTGACCAAATTTACTTTTTGTCATCCAAATGTGAAATCCAAGCACCTATTGATGAATTTATCCCAGTTTCCTTTTCATCGACCCAGTGCCAATACAATTTGCAGTAAAAACTGCAGCCTTAGAACCCAGTGTTATCTGGTCAAAATCAACAGAGCCCTCTCTAATGAACTAGTATATATAATGACACTGAAATGATGACTATGTTTTGTCTGCCTTATATAAGGTCTAGGTGAATCTAACATACTCCTCTTTCACCAGCACCCTAACTGTTCTTTGTACTAGAGCATATGGGATGACTCAATTTGTAAACCAAGTTTTATGGCCCAACTGAACCCAATGTGCAGTGTTTTTGCCTAAATGTATTATTAATGAATCTGAAGAGTAAGTAAAGAGAGGAAAGAGCTATAAATAAATAACTAATTAGAGTTTATTAAAGGATAACACATATTAAAATAAAAAAAATTAAAAAAGCTTTATGTAACAGGAAAAGCTCTATGTGTCTATCTATGGAGCTTTGCTATCCCAATGTGTGCCTCTTGCTGACTCCACAGGACACACAAAGCAGCACATGTCTTTAAAACGTAGGCTCAACAAATTACACTCACAGAAACAAAACCTATTGTCAAACAAAACACATGGTACTGTCATGTGGGATATGCATGAATTGAAAAAAAAAACCTGTCCGCTATCTTTAACAGTTTTGCTGACATTTCCTAACGGCTTCCCTAACAACAACATACTGACAATGTGGCTGCTGTAAACTTACTCTATCCAAAGGAACCTTCACCTGTCCTTCTACCCACACAAATCACACATTTAATTGCTTTTACTCTAGGGTATAGAGACAAAGTAATCTTTAATTATTACTAAAATTTAGGCTTTAGTGACAAAAAATTTTTCACAAAAAAAACTAAAAATATCAAATGCCCAATTTTTCAGGTTTTTTAATCTGCAGGTAGAACCTTTTCTGTGGTTTAGCAGGGTTTGGATACAATATGCTGGTTCAGTGAATTTCTTCTTTATTTATTCATCTCTAGCAGTGATAAATAGACATTTGATTTGGAAAACTACTAGTCATGATCAATGACTTTTGGATCAGTACTAAATACTTTACTTCTTTTGGTCCAATTTATTCTGGGTCATTGATAGATAACAGGTCATCAGACCTGCATTTTAAAATTGTACTAATCAATTTGTGTAAACCATACATCTGGATCTGAAGCTTCTTGCTCTTTCAGCGTATACTGTTTGTGACTTTTTACCCTCAAGTAACTGCTTGAAACTTTTTCAGCTTTTTCAAGATCAAATATGTAATTGATAGGATCATCACGCGTACAATAAGAAACACAAAACTGAATACCCAAACAGCAGCTTATAGCCAAAGATGAATGAATAATGAAAACTAGACAAGGATGGATGAGAGAGAGGAGATGGCAAGCTTAAAATGCACAAGTAAATGCAAAAGCTTAATTAATCAATACACCAATTTGTGAAATGGAATAGGGAAGTAATCCATCGATGTAGAAGAATCAAGACAGCTCCCATGAGGAAACAAAGCAAATTGGTGCAACCAATTTAGAGCTAAGCAGTAGTTTCCTGGCTAATGTATTTTTTAGATAAGTTTTCAAGTTCTTGTTAAGATCTAGCATGCCTAACTTCTACTTTGCCACTATCTGTAAATTAAAATTCACCAGAATTATACCCCATGCTAAAGAAATGTTAATAGACTTCCTCTATCTCAAAGTCAACAGCCAACAAGCGCAGCTGGTGGCTCTCAATCTCATATGTCACACATTGGAGTGGTTCCCGATTATCTGATCACTGTTGCCATCATGAAATCACATGTAGTGTAAAAAATAAGTCTTAGTATGCAGCCATATTAAGGCTGCCGTGGAATCTGCAGAGCCATCTATTTAATACTGTGTTAGATATAATCACATAAATACAAATATTAATTGAAACTACTCTACATTGTTGTGCAATTTTAGCCCATGATTTAAAAGAAGTGTATAAAGTACTGATGTTAACATTTGCATAGCGACTTTTGGTTTGGGCCTTCAGCAATTCATGACCTTTTAGTCATAAAAGAGTTACGAGAATTTGTTTTTGTAATGTGTGTTTCTTTTTTCATTAATTAATTTTACAAAATTAGACATGCATATTCAATCAAACACCAAGAGATGCTGTTTTCAGTCATAGTGCACTTAACAAGGGTGACGAGTAGAGGTGCTCAGAGCTAAAGAATTCTGAGTCAGCCTTGACTAAGTAAACCTTTTTTTTTTTAGCTGTACGCTATACCTATGACAATTTTTTGTATGATAACGGTCACAAGCTGAATTTTTTTTAATCATACACACAGCCAGTCCAGAAACTAGATTGCCAATTCACCTTAATGAATAGAAAACGGGAGCATGTGTGCTGCCTCTCTGTCCATAAAAATGTACTTTAGAATCTGGATTCCTAAAGAAAAAAAGGGCAAAATGTTGCCCAGCTATGGCAAAAGCAGACCCTGCCTGTCCACAAAGATAGCAAGGACCATCGTTAGGGGACAGGGCTTATTCCCACAATTTAACATCAAAGTGTTCTGGGCATCAGTGGGTGAAACTTTACAAGGAGGTCCCCAAATAAAAAAATGCCCCCTCACCTTGGGGAATGAATAGGGGGTTACATACTAACCCCTACTCATTTACAGAAAAGATAAAATATTTTACATTTGCCAAGTCCATTGATGTCCAAATATGTAATTCCACAATGATTCAGTCTCTACTAGCTAACACAATGACAGGAGCTCTGCCAAGGGGAATGGAGCATCTGTCAGTATTAGGTTATTACAGTAAGAGGGCAGTCAGGGACAGGTGAATGATGGGTAAAGTAATGTAGTAAGGTAGTAAACAGAGAGATCTGGGTTAGAATCAACTTCAACTGGATTTCCCAGAAAAACACTTAGGATTGAGTACGTCCTGGGTGTTCTGCCATCAAGTTAGGATTTCTTAGGTTTTCAGGGCTCCAAGTCACCTACTGTCCAAAAGTAGACATCCTGGAGCATTTTCAGGCAAAAACACTTGGTTTTTGCAGGCATTTTTAACTCCTAATAAGCTGAGCAGGTAAGTGTGCTCCCCAACTCCAATATTGAAACGATAAAATGATTGATTTTTATTCCAGAAACAGTGTGGTGTCCTTATTTCCAGGGCATCTTTAAACCCTTTTAGGGAATGGGTAAGCCCAGGGTACAGGGTATTATTCAAAAAGGTGGACAAGAGTGCAATGTTTACTTTGTGCCTCAAGATTAACAACCTGGAATTTAGGCGTAACAGAACAACATTCCTGAATGTTACCTGAATCCTTACTGAACTTCAATTGAAGTTTAATTTGCCAATTACTTGGAAGAGATTTTTTCTCAAACATTTGAGAAAATATAAACATGAAAATGTATATAAATGTCTATAAGGATCTCCTAGCTGGGCAAATAAAATATCTCTAGGGCATATATATTCTTTGAAAAGTGAATTTTCATTGTATGCACACTAAGCTAAATTAATTTGTTATAATTAATTTTGGTAAGTAAACAGCTTATATTACTACAACCCATTTGTGTCAGAACTTTCTTCTATTTTCCTTACTAAACCCAGACATTAAAATATTTGCTTAGATTCTGGTAGAATGGATTAATCTAAATCAAAGGGCTATTATCAATCAGATCAAATTAGGTTTATTACCAGAAAGGAAGTTAAAGACAGCCCACAAAGGCATAATCACTTATTTATTGGGGTAAAAACAGGGTACTCCCTATCCAATACTATCAACCAATGCTGAGAAAATGATTTAAAAAAATCAACAATTTAGATATGGTCCTAAAATATCTTGAAATGGGGAGAAAATGCCAGCGTAGATATCCGCTCTTAATGGGGTTCCTTCTACAAAGTCAAGCCCAATAAATTATTTTATTGGAATTTTTAATGGCATGAGGCAACAGTGCCCCTTTGTTATTGTTTTCATGCTTACTCTAGAACAGTGTTTCTCAATTAGGGTTCCTTCACAGGTGCTAGGAGCAATTTAATCAGTTTAGGTGATACCAACAAAGAGAATATTCTGGAATGCCAAAGTCAGTCCTGACTTTAATTCAATTGAAATGTTGTGGATCTAAAGCGAGAAGTTCATGCGAGGAAACCCACCAACATCCAAGGGCTAAAGCTGTTCTGTATAGAGGAACAGGCTAAATTTTGAGTTGTTGCACAGGAGTGATGAACAGTTAAGTTTAGTTGCAGTTATTGTTGCACGAGGAGGTCACACCAAATACTGAAAACACAATATAGGCTGATCAATAAGTATTTAATAGTGATATTATGTTATTTATGTGAAAACTATCCAAATGATTTTATATTATTAGTGGATCCGTTCTTGGAACTATTCTAATATTCTAAGTGAATGGAATAGAAAAATATTAAATGTGAAATGGAGCATTAAAATTGTCAGAAAAATAATGTATCTTCACAAAATGGCAACATGAACAGTTAAATAAAGAATAAATGTAATGGTATTTGTACAGTTACATATCTTACTCATAATAACTCTGCTCTCTAAACATCACATTGAATACAATTATGAAGAACAGAGATGATGGCCTTGGAAATAGCTGTTAATAGTAATCTTAGGAGCAGCACTCAATGCCAAGCAACAGCTTTAAAAGGAAATTAAATGCTGGAATGTGTCAAACGGAGATAATATATAACATTTCCCTATATGCATTGCATAGCTACCAAAGACTTTTCCTCTAAGTAAAGATATTTTATAATTTCACCATTAAAGAAATGTTTTTTATTCCATATATATTAAAAAAATGTTGATTTAAAAAACAATAAAAAAGCCCTTAGGGGTACACATAAGAATGATCATGAATTCACTACATTAACCAAGCTAGTTATCAACTCTAGTGAGGAGCCAGTGAATTTCACAAACTTTTCTGAAAAAAGATTTCACCTGGAAAATCTATTTTTTTCTTTCTTTTTTCTTTTTCATTAAACCAATAGAGTGTTCCCAGGTGTTACTGCAAAGCATACTAAGCATGTAAAACCACTCACAGCAACCAATACAAATTTAACCCTCCAATCTCTACATAAGTCACAGACTGGTATTTTTTTCTTTCTGAATTTAACCCTTGATGATTATGATGAGGGTAGGGGGGAAAAATGTGATAGAAGAGAAACCAGAGCTTTGTGACTATGCAAGATCCTTTTGTCTCTAAAACAGAATCAGTTTTGTATTAAAGGAGGGACCTGAGGCTGCCTATCTGCTGAGAATGATAACTGCTTTTGTCATCCCTGCTAGTGCTTTTCAGTGTCGCTGTCTCATAGCTCTGTTTAATTTGTAAAATGTATACCGATTCCCTATTCCCGTACTTGAAAATAATTAAAGCATTAGTCACAAGTTTGCTAATTACATTTTTTATTGATATAACAGATGCTCAGCTATTCAATACACTTACTTTTCTGGAAATACAGACCATAGTAAACTTCCCACTACCTTAATTATGATTTTTTAAATAACATTTTTATTTATTGAAAATAAAGATACAAGTATACACAAACAATAATGTCACACATAAGTTAACACAAACAGTAAATATATCAATATATATATATATATATATATATATATCTCAATCACAGAAATGCAAACAGCTCTTCATGAAGTTTTATGTGCGTATTTAACAAAAATGTTACTAAAAGTATACTCATGTTCCACCCATGATAAACTACAGTTGTACTAAACACAAAGGGAATTGAAAGAGAACTGAAACCAAGTATTTTTAGTTATCACAGGACATAAGTCTCTACATACCCATAAGTACCAAATATTTATTTTTAATCTACCTGCACTGTATGCAGTATAATAAAGAATATATGTATGCTTATATTCTGTTGAGGGCAGAGAGAAGTCAAAGCAAATCTGTTGTCTCTTGTTAACGGAGCAAAGCAGAAATTTCTGTTAAGATGCATTCCTCTGGCATTGCAGATCAGTTGTATCATCACATGCATCTGACCTTATTCTAAAAGCTATTGCATTTCCTTGTATTTTTTGGGGGGTATAGGCATTCGAAACAGAAGCCCTTTCTACATAATCAAAGCAGTAATTTTTAATCTTCATGTTTTCTGTAACCAGTTTTCTTCATGACATAATTATAGATGTACAGTAAGTTTACTTTAAAGGCCAGCCCAGTGTTTTCACGGGAAATCCAACACATGCCCCCTAATGAAAAACAACTGCTTTCAAGTATGAATCTGCAGATCTTAAATATATTTAGTTGTACCACTTCTACTGCTATGCTTTTCCATTGTAATTTTGCTATCGGTATCCCAAGTGACTAAGCATTTCACAGGGACTGAAGCATGGAAGCATTATTTACAGTTCTAAATGGCAGTTCACTGTCTCCTTATGTCACTTCAAAACTGCAGTCTGGGTTTTCTGACATATCAGTATTACTAAGAAGGTTATTCTATTTAATGTACAGCACTGTGTAATATGTTGAAGCTATATAAATCCTGTTTATTATCTCCAGATCACCCTCCGGGAGTAGGGGATGATGTCCCCGCTGCTCACTCTCCTGCTCGCATCACCCGGAGATCAGCCTCCGGGAGATGCGAGCAGGGGAATGAAGTAAGGCGATGTGTGACATCTTCTGGGTGATGCGGTGGAGTGATGGATTCTGGGGGCGGGAAATTTAAAAGCAGATTACTATGTAATCTGCTTTTAAATTTTTTTTTTAAAGTAAAAACACATCAAAACATATAATAAAAGTATAAATACACATTGTAGTGCACCAAGCATCATTGCCCAGTGCCCTGATTTATATTTTGCACGCTATTAGCCCTGACCTTGATCTGACATTTTAATGACTTTTTGATCACTTCCTGAATTGAAGTAAAATTTTTTTTCTAAAATCTGCATATAATTTATATTATTATTTATCAATAATATTGCACCCTTGTTTGTAAAATTTCAGAAGGAAATTTTTGATAAAATTTTTTTTTTTTTTTGATAAATTACATTGTTTTGGGCTAATATTTCATTATTTTTTATAATAATGATTTATAATTATGTATTATTTTATAATTTATGATTCTAATGTAATAAATAAATATAATAATTATACCCGGGAGTTAATCCTAAGAATTACAGGCCCACAATATAAACAAAAATTTCTATGCAAAAAAAAATCACTTTTTGCATCAAAAAACATAAGAATTAGAACGCTAGGGGGTTTAAATTACACAAACACACACACATTATTAAAATAATTTTAAATTAAAGCCTTGTCCTATTTTTTACTTATATTTTAACCCTTTCAGGGAATAAGTAAGGGGATTTATGTACCCCTGTACTCATTCCCCAGGGTGGGGCGGTGGAGATCTGGGAGTCTCCTTATTAAAGGGGGCTTCCAGATTCCAAAGTCCTGACAAAAACGTTTATAAAAGCCCCCATTGTTTTCAATGAAAGCTTTCATAAAAGCTTAAAAACGCTTGAAAAAGCCTCCATTGAGTTCAATGGAAGCTTTTTCCCGCGTTTATCCAGCGTTTTAATTTTTTAAATGTTGCAAGCTATTGACTATAATGGGAATCATTATGTAATCTTATCATGCATTTATGTATCAGTGTCATATCTACTAAACAGCTCCAAAAATGCACAAGTGCGAATGTGGCCTAATGCTACATATACAAAATCTGATCCTGTGCCCTCTTTTCTATAGCAATCACTAGCAGAAAATATTGCCTTGTGTTCATGTCTCTTGTAAGAACAAAAAATAATTCAAACCAAGTGACACCATCACCCTTGCTGTCAGTATCTGCCACCTGGGATGCTAAGTCATTAACTCAAGTGTTAGGACGTCGAAGAGAATGTTTTCAGGATTGTGTAAATAAGTTGGAGGTCCAGGGAGTACAGTTGAGAAGCTGTCAGTGCAGTATTGTTTGTGTTCATTACAACATAAATAGCACAGTCTGGGAATACTGTAACTTCTTATATAATGCTTAATTGTCCATTAATCAGCATTCTGCTTTTAACTAACACTTCAAACGAAACTCACATCATTTCTTGTATTCAGTTTTGCCAATCAATAACATGAACAAAGGCATGAATTGTAAATTGGATTTTTTTTTTGAATTAAGTGACTATATTGTAGAGCTTTTCTTGTTTCTTAACATATTTTAGAGAACATTTTAAAAACCATTAAGTAGAAAAATGTACAGCATTATCAAATCTGTAAAAAATTATTTTTTTAAGTGCATGCAGGAAACACCATCTACCTGCTTTGTGATTTAAATTTTTTTCTAGGCATCACATTACCTAACACACTTTTTTCACAGTAAAGCCCTTTCTGTATAAATTCAGAATGTATGAGAAACACTACCATACACACCTGCTGTAGATGAATTGCCTAGTCCTGTATGCTGGAGCAAAGACACTTTTTAGCGAGATTCAAATGGGTTTTGGAAGTTATAATTTACAAATAATAGAATTATTAAGCAAACATAAAGATCAACAAACTAGTCCAATAGTTTTAAATGGCCATCAGCAACATTTCATTTTGCGTGGAGACAGCATAAATTATAGGAAGTAAGTAAATAAAGTATAAACACACATTTAGGCAGATTTAAAGAGCACTCATACTCGACTTCTGATTGCCACGATTTGCTAAGAAATAGGTAGTGTTAATGTCCCTACGTTATTCTGTGAAAAACTGTTCATATATTTAACAAGTAATAAAAAATAATGTCCATCTAGGGTTCCTATTTTGTTAATGCCATTTTTTCGATGGTTATTCTTGCACAATTATACCTTTTCACAGAATGGCAAAGTATTGTAGAATGTGAAATTATTTTTAATTAAAGTAAGCTAAAATAAATAGTGTTGGTCAACATTTCAAGCATGTTAAAGTCTGGGTTTTACAAGACAGTTTACATACATGTCTCTGAAAATAGGAAACACAGCATATACTTAAATAGACAACCAATCTTATATATATTATAACTGAGAAAACTACTTCTGTCTTAAAAAACAGGAAAATAACTCAAGTATAAACATAAAGCACAAATCATGGCAATTTCAGCTAACTTTAAAAACATAATTCAACAGAAATTCTGTTAAAATACTGTAATGTGAATATATACATCCCTGGTGTGTTATTTGCTAGTTTGAAAGGGGGGAAAATATTTGATATCATTCCAGGTGGCATGATTTTGTTATACACTTTACATAAGGGCCATCTAGTGGTATGACCCAAGTAAAAGCCAAGATTCATTTATAAATGCAAATTGTAGGTCACAAAATATTTAAGTATATATGGTAAGTTAATTTTTTTTCAGTTTCTGTATCTCTAAGACCATACTATTTGTGTTAAACACATTTTGAAAAAAAGTACTTTTTAATAAATGACAAAAACAAATGCTAATTTTGCATTAATATGCTTCCACCCTTGACCAAACACTCTTTCTGTCTAATTTATGATGTTTATGTGAATGTAGAAAATAGAATGTGCTCACTGATAATTTATCTATATATATTTCTTGGCACTGTATTTGAGTTTGTGGTAGTTTTAGTGTAGTTGACTATCCATCATTAATTTCATGAGATGCAAAAACCCGGTCTCACTAGGATCATAAATAAATGGGACACTTTATGAATACGACAGCTGAGCTATAATATTTTATAAATCTAAATATTTTAGACAAGGCTTTACTCACATTGGAAAGGGTACGAATTAGATGCATTTCACACTAGCCATGAAAATTTAAAAAATTATTTTATAACCAAATCTTTAAATTGGTGTAAAATATTTTTTTCCTGTTGAATTATTAAAGGGCAAGTTCAAATGCCATAAGCTTTGCAGAGAGCAGACTATCTTACCATCTGCTCATTGGTAGTTTTAGGTAATGGTTCAGAATAGTGGTGGTTGCAATGCGTACTGGAGACGTGGTCTGCAGCTCTGGCTGGTGCGCCCCCCCCCAAGCGGGGCCCTTCTGACCCTGCTGGGTTTGCACCAGCCAGAGCTGCCACCCACCTGTCAGATGGACAAGGGCTGGGGGACCCCTGTGTTAGATCATCTGTAATTTAGACATAATATGTAATATCTCTTAAGAATCTTCTATCTCCATTTAAATATTCCAGTTTATCTTGTATCGCTATAGACCAGTGTCTGCGCTCCGTATTTGTATGTGTTCTATTTAAAATATGTCTGGCTAACCATTCTATTGTGTTCACAATCTGTTTACCGAAACTTCCATTCAGATTTAATTTTTTTATTTTATCTAATAGAGTTACTTATTAAAAAAGTAATTATAAAATCGTTTGCCATTAAAATAATTTAAATTTGCTGTGGATAAAGGTTTTGAATGCACCAGTATACATCTTTGAGTTTTATCTGTCAAATTTGAGGACTTTTGAGGCCCTCAGGTTAAAGCTGGAAAGACATGTAAGAGCTGAGCAGAGGAATGGCCTTACATGCATAAGGAAGGTGAGTATTCTGTTCATCTATTGAAGAAACATCATTCCTCTATGGTATTCAATAAGTACATTAAAACTTTCTAAACACAAATATAGTGGATATATAATCATGAGGTCTATTGTCTACACAAGGTGTGGCCTTACCTGTCTCAGCTCTTTATTTTGAAGTCCTGAAAGTACAAATAGATGAAACTCAATATTCTTGGATTAGGTTCAAGATTAAATACTTGAATTATAGCTAATATTCCTCAGAAATGTTTTTCTAATGAAGCTCAAGCACCAAAAAATGCATCAAGAGCCAAATTAACTTGCAGACAATGCGTTTTTTCATTTAGGTGATTTGTTAAAAGGGCATCTGATTATGTACTTACAAGAAGACTTGTTTTTTTTTTTTTTTGTAGATCTATGTATTTTTGAATTCATTTACATTTTTTTTTTCAAAGGCTTGGTACCTAATAAGACACGCATTTAAAAATTCCCTAATGGGATAGGTGAAGATTAGACAAGTAAATAGGGGTGTGGTACATTAATCTCATGAAATTCACCTGAGATATAAATTGGATGTACAACTAAATTATTTACTAACACTTGAAAATTCACAATAGGCCGCTTTGTTCAAGTATAATTCTAGATCAGCATCTACTTTTTTGGACTGAGGTATGACAGCAGCTATAATGCAGTCCTACACATCTGCCCATGCAGTAACTTTTATGTACTTGGCTGTGTACAAGTTGCAATTTAGCCCACATGCTGCAGCTCCCAATTCTGATTTGTAGAAAACTACAATGTAAAGCTTCATTAAGAGATCCATGGGGAGAGACTAAAGCCCAGATGTCAAATGTCAGATTTCTGTTGGTGGAAATAATATTTTATGATTATTTCTAGAACAATGAATGACCAATGTACACATAGTTCTGTTCAGTTCTTTAGAGCGGGAAAGACAAGTGACACCCTGCTGTTATTCGCGCTTAGTTGTTTTTCAATCCTCCAGGGCAGATTAATAAACAATGGTCGGGAACTGCTAGATGTTATCTAGCATGTGTACTTAGCTTAAGAAAATGCAGCATTCTCCTTGTAGGAAACTTAGATAAGTCACAGATAAAATGATTGGCCTGGTGTGCATTTGTAAGGCAGATCTTGAGAGGCTGGCTCATTTATCTTTTTTAAGATAGGTTGATGATATGCAACACATTTTAGGACATGCTAGAATATTAATGTAATGAACTACTGACTACAGCTCTGTATATGTGTTTGTGTTCTGCACAAAGGAAAATATAACTGAATTTTACATATTTTATAATAAAACAGTTCATTATTCTCATAAGTGTGCTATTATCTAAAGAACTACTATTAATTTTTTTAATCACTCATTTGTGCAGTTTGTTATCAGATTTTGCCTCCCATGGTTAAATGGTAATTGCCGTATGGGGATTTAAAAGTACTCCTTCCTCTATATTATTAGAACTGCTTGCAGCCACATGCAGACTCCCTATCACACTGTGTTTATAGCGTCAGCTCACAGTGAATGCTTCAGTATCTCTTGTCTCCCCCAATCAATTGAGCAGATCTTTATTGTTTGTGTTCAGCTGGTAGACTGTCTTGCTTTGTGTTAGGACAAATATGACTAAAAAAAAAAAAAAAAACCTCAGGGTGCAATAAGCATAAAGAATTGATAACTAAAGCCATAAAAAGAGACATGCTGTACTAATGGAGCTTCTATTCAAACTCAGAGAACAAAATTACTACGGAGATAAAATAGCCTAAGAAATGTTTCACCATAAGAATCCTTTTAACAGAATAACACTGTAAACCTTTTGGTATCCATCTGCTTCCCAAATAATGGTGGTTGTTTTAAATAATGGTTCCACATTTTGTTAATCTTTTAAAAGTTCTTTTTTCTAATATATAATTAGTGTATTAATGAACAAAAAAACGTTAAAGTACATGTAAACCCTGAATGAATGACATTTCAAAATGTGTTTTCAAAAGCACTGTGTATAAAAGCAATGGCATTTTATGAAATATAACATTTTTATTGCATTTTTAGTGCCGCTTTTTTGTCTTGTGCACCTTTTTACAGCCTTTCTTTTTACATGCATAAACTCCAGCTATCACTGCATGATATTTCTTAGGGTGGGTTTTCTGCTGGTGACTATAATGGACCATGTCTGTTTAAAGGACAGAACATTGTCACCCTATAAAACAGTGCCTACAAAAGGTCCCATTTTACCAGGTATTGCTTTAATGGTATTACTTTAATGAAAGTCTTTGTATTTGAATATATGTTGAAAATGTACAAATGTAAAACTTTTAGTCTTTGCTTAGAATGTCATGGGAGACAGAACCCACCAGGTGCCATTCTTGTCAGCTTATAATTATTATTATTACTATTATTATTAATAAACAGCTCAACAAACTTTTTTTTGCACTTGCCAAGGATTTTTCAATATGTTTTTATTTAGTGTATTTTAGGTCTGCTGAATCCAGAAATGACATCAGTTTCATTGAATTGGCTCTAGTTCTTGTGATACAGGAATTGGAATAGACAATTTTACCAACAAATGTTAACACAGCATATTATAATGGTAATTATGTTATATGTAAATAATTTATAAAATAATAATATGTTAATAATTATCAATCTTTACTTACACCAATGTTTTGCATGTTATATAATAAATGTAGCATTATTTTCATGAAATCTTTTTATTCATGCATTTTCTTGTTTTTACAGATATATGAGTTCTTCAAGAAGTTGTTTAAATGACCCTAATGTATCTTGCTACACTTGTGGTGAATTTTCTCACCAAAAAGAAACATTACAGAATTTGTGAAACAAGCATATCTTGCATATTTTGGTATTAAACTGGGGGACCAAGATAAGTATTGGGCTCCCCATATGGTATGCAAAACTTGTGTAGAGTGTCTACATCAGTGGAAAAATGGACAACTGAAAAGATTGAAATTTGGTGTACATATGGTATGACGAGAGTCCAAAAATCATCATAATGATTGTTATTTTTGTGCTGTGAATTTAAAAGTTTTCAATGGTTACAAGAAAAACAAGTGGGAGTACCCTAATTTGGAATCAGCAAGATGACCTGTGCCGCATGGTGCTGATGTTCCCATACCAGTACTCAGTACACTCCCTGATATTCCTGTATCCGACATGGAGGATATACAGGGTTTGGAGTCTAATCCAAGAGTTAGCAGTGGAAGTGAATATGAAGGGAGTGTTTTATCAAACCAACAGTTCTCCCAGAAGAGCTCAATGATTTAATACGTGACCTAAGTCTGTCAAAACCAGCATCTGAACTTTTCCCCTCCAGGCTAAAAGAAAAGAACTGCCTGAGACCGGAAGTTAAAATAACGGTTTATAGGACAAGAGAGGTGACACTCCTACCGTATTTCAGTGAAGATGGAAACTTGGTGTACTGTTGTAACCTCCCTGGACTACTAGCCCATATGGGAGTATCAGAATACCGAGCGGAAGACTGACCGAGCGGAAGACTGACGGGTTTTCATAGACAGTTCCAACTCACAGTTTGAATTGTTTTACTGCATAATGGCAACTGCTATGCATCAATTCCAAATGGTCACTCAACAAAACCTAAAGAAGAATATGAAAATATCAAATGGTCCTACAAAAGCTTTGCTATCATGAATACCAATGGTCCATATGTGTTGATTTAAAAATGGTGAACTTCCTACTTGGACAGCAAAGTGGATACACAAAGTACCCATGTTTCATCTGCTTGTGGGATAGTAGAGCAAAGCAGGTTCACTGGAAAAAAGTGACATGGCCTCCAAATGAAAAACATGAAAAAAGGTGCAGCCATCATCATTAACGAGCCAATGGTTGACAAAGAAAAAATAATTTTCCCTGCACTACACAAGAAGTTGGGAATAATAATTTGTTAGAGCTCTGAACAAGGACGGTGATTGCTTCAAATACATTTGTAGATTCTTCCCTGGATTCAGTACTGAAAAATTAAAAGCAGCAATCTTTGATGAACCCCAGACCCATGTTTCATCTGCTTGTGGGATAGTAGAGCAAAGCAGGTTCACTGGAAAAAAGTGACATGGCCTCCAAATGAAAAACATGAAAAAAGGTGCAGCCATCATCATTAACGAGCCAATGGTTGACAAAGAAAAAATAATTTTCCCTGCACTACACAAGAAGTTGGGAATAATAATTTGTTAGAGCTCTGAACAAGGACGGTGATTGCTTCAAATACATTTGTAGATTCTTCCCTGGATTCAGTACTGAAAAATTAAAAGCAGCAATCTTTGATGAACCCCAGATTCGGAAACTGATAAATGATTTAAGTTTTATAAGTTACATGACTGATACTGAAGCTTCTGCCTGGCACATCTATGTCATGGTTGTCAAAAACTTCTTGGGTAACCATAAATCACAAAATTACGGAGAATTGGTACAAAACTGTAAAAATGTGGGTGCCACTATGAGAATAAAGGTACACTATCTCCATAGCCATTTGCAAAAATTTCCAGAAAACTTTGGCGATTCCAGTGAGGAACAAGGGGAGAGGTTCCATCAAGATATAAAGGTGATGGAAGAAAGATATCAGGGCAGATGGGATAGACACACGATGGCAGACTACTGCTGGAGCCTTCAATGTGATTGTCCTGATCATCAGCATAAAAGGAAATCATACAGAGTTTTTCAATGACTTCTTTGTGATTAGTTCTGTAAATATACTTAATATAGCATGTATTGACATTAGGTATTTCAAAAATTTAATTATGTATATGTAGGCATATCTATTTTGCCTAATTTTCCTGTTTCATTAGTTTTCTATGAGGTTAGTATTGAGGCCATTATTTCAAAAACTAGTCAATTTAACAAAACAAGTCAATTTAACAAAACCAATACCATATTTGGAATCTGTGCATCAAACATAACCTACAATTACTTTAATCTCTTTGTCAAGAAAATGTTTGTTGACCAGTGTTATTATTATTAAACAGGATTTATATAGCGCCAACATATTACGCAGCGCTGTACATTAAGTATGTGTTGGAAATGACAGACGAAAAAAGACAGTGACACAGAAGGAGAGGACCCTGCCCCGTAGAGCTTACAATCCTATAATGGACCCCTGAGGCTACAATTCTTATATACTCTCCAAAATTAGACAACTCAGGCAAAACAGTATATTAAATTTCAATTTTTGCTGCAATAATTGGATGATAGGCTCATAATTTTGCTTCAAAACACCACCTTGTATCAGTGGCTGAGGCTAGTAGTGGTGTATTGATGATGAAATGAATGACACATTTACTTGGCACACTTTGGGGCCCCTTAGTACCAACTGTGCATTGTTTAAATGTCACAGGCTACCATAGTATTGCTGCTGGCCATGCCCAACCTTTATGACCGCAGAATATGCAGCCCACAAATCTGCAGCAGCTATGACATGCTAGCATATTAATGAACCAAAATCCTTGGGAAATGCTTCAAGCAACTAGGTAAATCTTTACCATATTTATGGCAGTTCTGAAGGTAAAAGTAGCTCCAACTTGGTGATAAAAAGGTGTACCTAATAAAGTGGCCAGTGATTGTATTTTTAAATATATATTCAAGAATATATAGCTGCATTTTGGAATCTTTTATATCTACCTGGAGTTCAGCTTTACAAAATACATGCAATAAAATGTATGAAACATGTATGAAATAGATGCAAGGTTCCAGATGTGTTGTCTTTTTAAAAATACTGCAAGTATAGCAATATATCTATCGAATGTCAAAGTCCCATTAAAGTCAATGGGAGGAAAAATTTGGGTTTTTTTCAGCACTGTGTAGCGCTTCTACAGCCTCCAAACGGATGTAAAAAGATACATTATAAAAAGATACATAATAAGAAAAGATACATTGTAAAAGGATACATAAAAAGATACATAACACTATTACATACCCCTGTACTTCACATGAATATTAAAGAGCACCTTGCTTCCAATTAGCTGTAACCGCAAAGTTCCCACGGTCCGGGAATCCCACAATGACATTATGATTCATAATGTCATTGTCGGATAACCTGTAAAAAATAAAAAACACGAGTTAAAATAAAAACACACACAAATAAACTGATTTAAGATACATTTTTTTTTTTTAACTTTTTTTTTCACGAATTTTTGCAGTCGAATCCTGTGTTTTTCGGGTCGGGTCTATCCGAATTTGAACAGCCATATTCAGGCCGAATATAAGGACAACCCCAATTCGAACACTATTATTAACCCTGTCCTGAATTTCTCAGCCTTTCCTCCATCTCAAGTCTATTTCAAAAACCTAAGGGGTCAATGTCCCGTCTTGTAAAAGTTCAAATAGAAAGTGAGGTACATACTAGATTTTTGGCAACAGGTTTAAAAAGACAAAATATGTAAATGTGCATCTCTTTTAGATATTCTACTGACGGTATATATAAATAGGATTTATACTATTTTATATACTATTTTAGATATTTCTCTTTTTCTTTGCCCTGAACTCTACTACACTAACCAGCTACGTTTATCCATCTTCCTTTTATTTCACTCACTATTTCTTTTGGTTTCCTGGGACAAATAAGGAAGCTCTGTGTAACTTCCGAGTCATGATACAGAACTTCCACAGAACTCTCACTCTGTTCCCAGGTGACAGAATTTGGTGCTTATCATCAAGCACTATCTATGTCGCTCTTTTTTAATAAGTACCAGGTTTTTCACTTCTCTCCAAGCAGTCAATCATTGGTGAGGGTAAGGTACAAAACATTACATAAAAACTACTTAAAATCTCATTTTATTTACCTAAATCTGCTGTCACATAATTTTCAAGTCCAGAGTCATCTCTCTTTTTTTCATTTACAGGAATCTTGAGTTCTTTCAGTGCTTGTGAATCTTAGTAAAGCAGGAATCTTACAATGATGGTAGCATAAACGGACAAGCTTTAAGTTAAAGAGTCAAGACAGTTAAGGGCTGGTATTATTAGCATGGTATGGGGCTCTGTTATGACCTGGTGTGCCAAAATTTTGAAATGAAAAAACAGGAACAATAAACAAACAAACAAAAGAATATCTCAGTTAGTGGTGTCAGTTTAAACCTTTACTGTAATGTGAATGTTAAAGAGTTTATTAAATCTTTTATATAATGAATTATATATATTTGTGTTATACGTATTTCTGGAAATCTCATATATACATACACACATATATATATATATATATATATATATATATCTTTTTATTATACACTTTAGACATGGCTGACTGAGAGAAAAAGCTGATTAAATCAGACTTTATGCCTTAAGACAGAATGTGTCATCTGAGAAATGAGCCATTTTACCATTGTGCACTTCTTATGGAGAATTTGGAAGCAAAACTGTGATTGGGAAGTGACAGACTGGAATAGAATGGGGTTTACTTTATTCATGTTGGCAATCATGATCTTTGTTGCTAAGGAAACTATAACCATTTTCTAGAGGCATGCTGCTGACAGCACTAGTATGGAGCTTAGCTGTCCATATGCGGCAGTGACATTGTGTACAGTGTTCTGAATTATTAGCATTATTTCATATTTAAGATCTAAATTACCATGTGTTCTGATTTTCCTCCTAATGATTCAATATATTTTTTACATTTTTATAGCATACCATATTCTTATAATGGTACATACTAAAATTAAATTATGAAATATGTAGAATATAAACACATAAGCTGTGTAGTAAGCCGTAAATACCTTCCCTTCGGGTTAGGTATAATTAACAGAAGGATTTTATGAATAATTGTGAGTCACCAAGATTTAACTGATACATGACTAACACATAAAAATCTTTAACTTGGAACTGTATGTTTAATTAAGACCATTTTGGTTTCACGCCTTATGCCAAGAGTCAATTACTGTTCTAGAAAGACTGTTCATCATTATGCTCATGAGACCTAAAATAGCAGAGAGCCCCCTGCATTTAGCATTTAGTAAGTGATATAATTGTGCTATTTATACAGCATGTACAAAATCAGGATTAAAAAACAACTCTACTAAAAAAATGGAGTGTATTCTGTATAATGCCCCAGTTAAAGAAGCTGAAAGGCATTAATCAGTAAATTCATGCATGCCAACTAATAATTATCAATCTGCTAATTGTTTAAGACAACTGTTCTCAAAGTTCCAAAGTTCCATGGAAAACTTTGGGTTCCTCAAAAGGTTTTTGGGTACTTTTCAAACTGTGGCTAATTGGCCTTCCTTTTAATGGTACCTGTATAGTCTCCAAACCAACACCATGGGGCAGAGCCAGTGGTTGACACCAATTACTTTTTTAGGTGTCTGGGAAGGCAGCATTCTGACAAGAAACATAAAAAGCATTTTTCTCACTCAAAATTTAATTTAAAAAGATTTTCCAAGAGCTGATATTTTTTTCAAGGATTAATAAGTGTAAAATGATTGAAAACAGCTGGTCTACGCCAACAATAGTTACTAATTCTACTAGATTGCACTAATATTACTAGTTTTAGTGCAGTTTTTGCAATACATTCCGGAGTACACCGGAGTATATAGGCCTTGTGACTCTAATCTAAAAATGTATCTGTTTATCAGTCCAAAACCCTGGTGTGCAACTTGCAGATAAAGTGCTGCATGTGTCATGCAGTGTACTTACTATGTGGCATACTTGTAATTCTTGATATCTGGGCTTTTTATGATTTGCCCTTTTCAGACTGGGCCAATTTTAGAATGAGGAACAAAATAACATTAAAGTCTAACATGGAGAATCATAAAACAGTAACATATAATAGGCCAAGTACTGAGCAGAAATAACAAAAATGGTTGTATGATGCCTAATGTTTATGAAAAGGATGGATCTGGTGTGCATCACCAGCATAGTATAATAGAAAGGGATTACCAATATCTGATATAGTCAGTCATGCTATATTTTTAAACTCTTGAATTTTGCCCCAATAATATATGCTTGCAAACAATATGTAGAATATTGATGGTATTTCTTTTTATTTAACCTTGAAAAGAGATTACATTTATTTATTATCACAATTGTGCTTCATTTTAAAATTTGAACACCGTAACCTTAAAAATCTTTTGCATGACACTTGGTAGCAGTCTGCTGGAACACTAGGCAGATTCTGGGTGCAAAAATACAGAAGGTAACAGTATATGGGGTATATTGTAATTTGTAGGGACACTATATCAGACATTATATAGGGCTGGTTTTATATAGCTCTTAATCTTTTATCTCTGGTTTTATATAGCAACAACACTCATACACCCCTCAACCTTTTCTAATTGTACCCCCTTTCTTCATGATATTGGAGCCTATTCTTGCAAATTGTAGTCTTTCAAAGGTAAAAAAATTCTTGAAGTGAAAGCAATTCCACAGTGCTAAAGTAAAATCTCCCCAGTAGATGGTGCAAAAATTACAATTAGTTAATTTTAGACCACATACAAAATCTGTGAACCATAAAAACAAAGGTCTGGCATATAAATGTACAGTAAAAGCAGTTGTTTCAGCCAGCAACACTCATGTTCATCCTTACATTGTATAAAAAAAGATGGCCCCTAAGTAGAGCCAACACATTTCAGTGGATAACCCTACAACTTTTTTCATCAAGCCATGCCCCATGAAACCTTTCCAAAATTACCACCACCGTTCATATTGAAAATCTGGCAGTATATGTCTTTAATTTTATTGGGAAAAGCTGCCTATTTGAAATAGTCATATACCAAGTATAAACATTGAAGTTTCTTACAAATTAATAATTGAATCGGAAAAATATTTAAAAAAAACTTACAAATATATTGGAAATATATATTAAAAAAATCCTAATCAAAATATATATATAACAATTCTTAACCTAAATA
This sequence comes from Pyxicephalus adspersus, assembly GCF_032062135.1. NCBI lineage: Eukaryota > Metazoa > Chordata > Amphibia > Anura > Pyxicephalidae > Pyxicephalus > Pyxicephalus adspersus. The sequence continues at coordinate 118,544,492 of NC_092858.1, forward strand.
CAACTATATTTTCCTTAATCAAATGCCAGCAGTATAATATTTTTAGACTTTTTGAGGCTATGGGGTCTGATTCATAAATCAATTGTGTTTCACAATTTGACATCTTTTGCAAAAAAAAAAAAAAAACCCTCAAATCAGATTAAAACATTTCGATGCATTAAAATGCTGTTTGTATTAGATTACAATTGTGACAGCTCTTTTAGTGTCTGGGAAGACACTTTTCATTATAAACCTACAAAAATATTCAGAGACAATTTGTTTTCTTTTAGTTAATCCAATATAAATGTATAAAATATTAATTTTGTGTGTCCCTTAAGCAAAAAGGGGAAATGACTCTGTGTACAACACACAGGTATTGCCTTAAGAAAATGGAAATGATTGTGTTTTTGCTAAAGTGATTTTGTTTTATTCCTAATGTTCTTATTTTATAACAATAACAATATTATAATAGCAATCGCCAATAATAATGCCCAAACACTGTTTCTTAATTATTTTTGAATATTAAACCTCTTACTTATACAGTTGTCTACAATCTGGCTCCCTCATACAACTACACTTCTATCTAGATGCCTTCCTAATTGCATTGTCCGCTCTACTCACAACATCTTCCTTTAAGCTCTCTAGTTACCCATTTTTCCTCCTCGGTTTCTTGTCATCTTTCTCCTTTATTTTAAAACCACATCCCCCAATTGGCTTGGTACTCACCCAGGCTCACCCTAGCTATCATTAAACACAACTTCATAAAAACTAACATCTTCAGGCACATCTGTTCTGAACACTATAAACCAGTTACCTTCCACCATATCATCCTACAGTACACATAGGGCATATGCCTTCACCTCATTATACCTATACAACTTACAGTCTTCCTTTAACGTTTGCTTCTAGACATTAGGATTTTGAAAGGCCAAGGCTCCTTCTTAGTGTTCCAGTACTGCCTTGAATGCATACTTATCTACTGTACATCTATGTATGGAATAGTAGGTGTGTTATGCACCACCTGTATTTCTCTGTATATGTACTGTAAACATTTACAATCCTCAGGGTTGGCTGTTAAGTTGGGCTTTATCTGTATCTCTCCTATTGGTATTTATGTCTATACCTATTGTCTTTTTTATATCCTCTTGGAAGCTGATGGTGCCATATAAATTATTGTTATTAGTAATAAAATAGCCTTTAGATGAATAAATATTATTTTAAATTCAAAATATTTCTTAAAATATTTCCTATTCTTTTCACTCCAGAATAATAGAAATATATTATCCTACTAATCTCTGAATATGGCCCCAGTCATAAGTATCAGTCAATTTGAGATATATATTGCTTTTTACATTTTCTACCCTTGCTTCTGTATGACTGATAAAGACTTGTGACTCATTATCACCACGTTAATTCTCGAAACAGCACTGGTGACAAAAGTTTATGTAGATTAAATGTCAATTGGCTATTACTTTTTCTAAAGATGTAGGAAAATTCATTTCAGGGGGATGGTAGTGACAAATATCACCCACATTAACAGCTGGCTGCAACTGCAAATGAATTTAATATACAGTGCTGTAATCAACTGTGATAATGAAAAAAACATTTAAGAGTTTCTTGTGGATGTTGATTAGCATGCAAGAGATAATAGTAATTTTAATTCATTAGTTAAGTAAGTATATGTTAAAACTCGAAATTTAATTTAATTGTGCAGGTTAACAAGCAAAGGAACTTAGGGAATAGCACTACATATGTAGCTAACTTTACAGGCATGTAATATATTATCAAGTATTGGAGTAAATAATAAATTAATAAATGTAACTATTATTAAGAATTGTATCATCATTTGTATCATCTGGTTTTCTAACAATTAGAATTCGGTATAATATATTTGGCTTTCTGTACATGTGGCCGATACTACGTGGGTAAAACTAAGCTTCAGCTCCGTAGAAGAATATATGAACATATTTATTTAATAACAAATGAAAAATTAGAACGCCACTTAGTCGCCACATAGTCTTACAGCACATTTATGATGCCAACTCCTTGAGATTTTTAGCTTTACAAAATATTTAACTGGACTCTGGGGGGGGGGGAGATCTGGACAGGTGGTTGCTACAGGTGGAGACAAGATGGATTTTCCAATTAAAGGCCAACTTTTTTCCAGAGCTGAATAATGCCTTTACCTTTAAATCCTTTTTATAGGAAAGTTTCCATTCCGTTCCCTCTTTTTTTTTCAAATATTTATTCTTTTCTCCTTTGGCTCTTCCTCTGTTCTCCCTTTTCCCCTTTTTCCTTTTTCTTTTTTCTGTTTCCTTCTTTTTTGATTTTTGATTTTCTGATTAGAAGCCTTGAAACTACATTGATACTGTGATGATTATTGAAATTGGATATATAATGCAATGGTATGTGATCTTGGGAGTCTGAGCAGGAACCTAATCCCTTCTGGCTACCTAGGGTGGGGGTGGGGTTGGGTCGTTAGAGGGGAGACCAGCAGCTTGTATGTTGTTATCCCCTTCCCTTTTGTTGTTTATTGCAATAGTGGTCTTGTTTGTTCCTGGTCTTTGTTCCCTGTCTGGTAGTGCCCTATCGTTTGTTTGCTGTGTATTGCTTTGTTTCTTTTTGTGTGTCCTTCTGTTAGTGGTCTGTGTGTGTTACCCTTTAGTTTGTATTGTGGCCTGCATCCGGCCATCCTCTTGTTTGTTGTTGGCTATCTTCTCCTCCCCCTTTCTCTCCCTTTAGTGATAACATCTCATTCTTAGAGCACAAGCCAATCTTAGTGAGCTCCATGAGCACCGGATTTCCCCCCCTCTGTGTCTGTGACATCATTTCCTGGTGCCGCAACACCCGAGGATGCCGTTTCTGGGCTCAATTTACATTTGGGGAAGGTGAGTATAAAGATGGGAGCGGATTCTCACAGCTTCATGCACTTGGTGCGTCACAGAGAATGACGGTTCTCTTTATAACCTAAATATGGATGTCTGTTTATGGATGGAATTATTGTAAGTACAGATACATTTTTTATACAGTTCTTGGCAGTAATATTGTGCTATAATAATAATATAACTCTTGGCATAGTCTCATTTTTTATGACACCTTGTGGGGGACCTTAATATTTGGGGAACTTTAATATTTGAATAGCCATATGGTCTTGGGTACCAATGGAAAAATAAAATAAAATAATAAATATTAAAGGACGCCCTTCTTTGTTTTCTATATCATGAGACAATGCATATGGTGGTTTGTCCTTCCCCTAGAATAGTGTAGTCACAGTGATTTAAATATGATAACTCCTAATATTGGTGTTGCATTTTAGATAATGCAGCTATACAGGCCTAGAACCGGTTTGGTAACTCCCAACATGAGGATATGGATCCAATATATGGATATGTATATGGGGAGACATATATATATGTGGAGACACATGTGTGTGTGTATAAATATATACACATGTACAGATACCTTTGGATATCTCACCTATGGTATTCATTGTGTTCCTTATACACAGTGAATAAATCTAGTTTTTGAAGACAATTGCTTATTGAAACTCCATAATGGAGTGAACATCACCATTATTAGAACATCCGTCATCTCTGTATATTGTGATTTTAATCCCAACTTCTGCCTGTCTCCATACCAAGGGAATAAGCATACCGGTAACTTTATCAACTTTTTGGTATGTATGGAATGATTTGATTATGTTGAAAAAAATTGATGTATGATGGTATTGTACTTATTGGTTTTTGTATCATGTTGTAGTGCTGATACACCTGCTATCTGTACCAATTACATCCCTGAGGAAGCGGACATAGTTTGCGAAACGCGTTGGGTGATCTCAACATATGTAATGTGTACAATGTATTTAGCCTATGTATGTTAGGATGTAAGTCAGACTCTTTCTGAATTTAGGTATATGGGAACAGGCATGCATATTTTAATTGTCACTTTTAATGAAGAAAATAGAAAATCTATGATATTTTTATGATTTTTACTGCCGGTAAAGTCCCGTACCGTCTGTTTTTGTATTATTAACAATTAATGATTGTAATGAACAAATTCAAGGAACCAATTTTGCCCCTCTCTTTTAATATATTTACCAGAGATTCGCAATAGTTAAAATCCACCAGCAGCTGCTCACCCTCTACATTTTAAAGTCAATTATAATCACTCCACACATTCTTCTTCTGATGGTTTGACATAGCATGCTTTATGCTAGTGGTCCCCAACCTTACCAACCACTCTACCATCGCAGATTTCAGCCTGCAATCCATACGGGAGACATGGTCTGCGGCTCTGACAATGGGCCCCTCCCAAGCAGGGTCCTTCTCCTGACCCCTCTGGGGGGGTGCACCGCCAGAGCAATGGACCACCGCTTGTCTCTGTTCTCTTGCGGCCCAGCTGTGAGATGGACCCCTGCTTTATGCTACACCTAGCTATCCGCTGATAGGTAATACAATGTGGCCACACTTTTAGTAGTATTAGTTTTAGGCTAGGTGTTTACAATTCCCAAACACCTACTACCACCTACTGTGCACAGTTAGGCACCCAGGAGTGGTTTTGGGCAAAAATACTTATTTACAGGCTTTTGCGAGTAATTTCCTTATCATCAGGAACAGATCCCAATATTGTCCAGGAGGATACCTGACAATTTCCAATTTCAATAGAATATGCAATCTACATGAGAATGGCTCCTAATTTCAGGTGCAAACAAATTCAATATCATTTAATAGGTGATCTTTTTTTATCAGGTCATTAGTGATAAATGCTCTATGTTTTAAATGAATAAATCAGAGAAATCTGTAATATTTCACCAGTAACTCTATTTTATGCAAGACCATAGTCCAAAATTAATTGATATGAAAATAGGGACGCTATATATGTAGATAGGATCCTGATGACAAATTACATCTTCTTTTTCTGGAAAATGAATACCAGTAGGTATGGTATTTAATAACTTAAATGTATGTATTTTATCACACTCAGATATGCAAACTAGAATTTACAACTTTTACAACGTATTACTTTGGACATATATTGTAAATGAGTATTAAGTATATAATAAATAGTACATCTTGGTAGCTTTAAAAACTACAAGCTCAGTAAACAAATCATATATCCCATATTTTAGCTGGTATACATAAGAGGATATGTTTAAATGAAGAAATATGCATAAGAGTTTACCTTACCTATATATATTTATGTTATCCTTGCTTACTTTGTACTATACAAATCCCTAAACTCATAGGTTATGTGGTTATAAATTGTGACATGGACAGAAGATTGATCACTCAAATTGTGAAGGAAAGAGTAATAAGACTGCTTTCTAAAAGTAACACAAAACATTTGTTGGTGCATAGGCATACAATAATAATGTACAAATACAAAATGTTAAGGGATGAATTTACTCAGGATAGACCTCAGGACACTTAGGTTTGTTGATCAACATTGCACAGTGCAATAAATGCATACCAGCATCAAGGTAAGCATCATTACTTCAGGTAAGGGGCACTGATATACACAGTGTAGCTACTCTTTTGAGCCTATTCAGTCTAGCCACACTTGCCCAAGGACTTTTCCACTGTAGACTAGTCCAGGTTTTACTGGCCCAGATTTATGTAGTCCACCTATTGTCAGGTTGTGGTCGTGCAAAAATCCCCTGTGCGTGAATGATGTTAAGGAAATTCCTTTCTTGTTGACCCACTTCCAGGTACCTTTGGCACTTCATTGTCCTAACTGTCTTTGGGTACACCTGTAATCTGGTAAACTGCTCTAAAACAATGTCTTCCAGCTGGTCTGCTGCCTTGTTTCGGACATCCACAAACTGTGCTTTGAAATGACCCACCTGGATGGTCCTGTGTTCCCAGACTACCAGTTCAAATTTCATACTTCTGGACCTCCCCATATCTAATTTCTAGTCATAGTCCACTGCTCTTCATACCAAGTTGTAATTCCAATATTAAGTATGTTACAGTGTTAAGTGCATTGTATTTCTTACCTGTTGCCTTTTTCAACTGACTATTGTATTATTATTATTATTAATATTATAATTATTATTATTAATAATATTAATAATAATGTTATTATTATTATTATTATTATTATTAATAATATTAATAATAATAATAAACAGGGTTTATATGCACCAACATATTATGCAGAGCTGTACATAAATCCATTTGCAATATTATGATGTACTTTTACAATTTTTTTTGCTGAGATATAATAATTCATGTTCTATGATACGTATACACATATGTTTATTAGATCTAATGTGTACTGATGCTCACCCTCCCAAAGAATAAAAAACAAAAAACTTTGAGAGGTTAGAAACAGCTTTTTTGAAAATACTGTTTAACCAATCAATTCAAATGTAGGTGTTGTATAAGCAACATTATTGTATATACTGTTGTTTTTATTCATGTTATATGTTGCAGTTTTCAAAATCGAGTTGATTTCTGTATAATAATATTATGATGTACATATTATGGGTTGTCTGTACCTTTTAATGTCCATATCCTTTATATGGTGATATGAAAACAAGTCTGTTAAACACAGGCCATGCCAGTGTAGACCACCAGCAGGCCTGTAATCTTCTCAATCACTAGGACAACAGCCAGACGTTCTGAATACTGTTAGATCAACCTTTAGTGATCTGGCATAACTGTGTACGTGATGGGCTTGTATGACTTTGCAATCCAGATTAAATCTTTCAGAGCGACTGACGTTGTCTCAGATAAGTTATTTCTTATCAGTCCATGTTCCAGTTGTTACCATGTATATAGTGTGGCCCACTTTAAAGGACTCCTTTCCAACATGAAAACTAACATTTATGGTTCCTAGTTTCCAGTATCACAAGGCTAAGTACACATGTGCAATAATTGTTATTGGAAATGATCTTTCATGATCCCTTCGAACCACAAACGACTACACCATGCATGAACGAGTGGTGTACATACAGCACGGTTCTGCTCTATGGAGATGGGAGGAGGGAGAACGACGAAGCGGCACCCCGCTGCGCTTTCTCTTCTTCACTTGCATTACGATCTTTCGCTGGCCGTTGTCCATCGTCCGTGGATCTTGATGGTTATTCAGACCTATACACACACAAAATGCTCGTCCGACATCAGCCCTGAGCAGATTATCAAGCCAGAACCATTGCACTTGTGTACCTGACCTAAGTTAAATTCACCTACACTTTGCCAGCACAGCAAGCACAAACTAAACATAGTGGTTCAATAATCATTAAAAAAATAAATAAACAAAAAAAAAGTCATAGCAACAAACATAATAAAGAACATAACAATATGTTATATTGTGACCCCATAGTAGACACTTGCTGCTATTGTTTCTAAATATATTTGACCTTAACTGTCATGCACACCAAGAATCAGTGAGTGGTGGCAGTCTGTGTTTAAAAGTACACTTTCCAGAATTTTTTTTTCCTTGTCATCTCACCCCTGTCTGGGACACTAATGTTATGATTAAACATCCCAAAGGCATTTTGTCTGCTTCATTAAATTTTAGCATATCTGGTGTTTGGAAATAACTAGGCATATTTTAACATACTGAATATTATTCTTCATGTGGCAATAGTGGTGAATTTGTAAAGGATTTTTTTTCATTTGAATAATGTTTAGTTGCTATATGCAGTACTTGGTATCTAAGTGATCCTGCAATAACAAAAAGCATAAGTACAATTTCTAAGCTTCTTCATATGACAGCATGATTTGTGCATTTATTAGGAACATTTGAGGAAATCTGCTCTTACACATTAGTTTGATGGATGAATATTTGGAAGCCATTCTTTGTGAACAGCTGGGTGCATATTTTACATAAGCATGTGTAGTTCATCATTTTACTATAAGATGGAATATGTGTGTGCTCATTAGGAAACATTTGCCTCTGTGCACTTTATGTTAATATAAAGTCATAATACACAAATATGGTAATGTTAGCTGATATTCCAAAAAAAAAGAGCATCATCTTTTTATTCGCCTTCAACTTCAGTTAGCTTACAATACTCTGTATGAAAAAGATGGAGTACACACATGATTGGGTCATGTCGTGGGCCATCTTCCCTTTATTAGCTTTATTTAATTAGATCTATATAAATATGGATTAGTGACAAATGAATTCAAAGCATCTGAGATAATTATTTATTATAAACATTTTTATTTATGCATTCTTCTTGTGCAGACAAATATTCTGGCAAATAAAGTTAGATTTTAAAGTGCAACTAAATTTAGAATTCAGTCAGTAAAGATCTTCTTTAAAAAGAAAAAATAAAGAAATACATTTTAAATTGTTTGTCCGAACTGTTATCAACTAGTGTTGGTCGAATATCTCACTATTTGATTCAATGCCTATTCGATCGAATAGGCCAATTTTGTTTGAGTTCGAAAATTCTAATAAATTTTAATTCGAAAACTATTAAAGTCAATGGGGGGAAATTCGGGTTATTTTGCAGGACCGTGTAGAGCTTCTACAGCCTCCAAATACATTTAAAAAGATACATAATAATACATAATACTATTATGTACTCCTGTACTTGTTCCCCATGGTTGGACATCTGGGAGTCACCTTGTTAAAGGGTGGTTCGGGATCCTAAATAAGTCAGTGACTTGTTTGGGATCCGAAGGCCCTATTTAACAAGGTGACTCCCATATGTCCAACCATGTGGAATACGTACAGGATACATAATAGTCACCTTGGTAAAGGGAACATCCAGATCCCAAATAAGTCACTGACTTATTATATGCAGACAGGACCCTTTTTACTGAGAACACTTTTATATTATAAGAGGACCCAATTGTTGGAAAGCCAATATGAAGTGTGTGTGTCACACAAGCAGTGGAGTAAACACCCAAAAAGGACCCTGCTAAATGCTAAAAGATAGAACACCCTGAAATGGAACATCACTTATACAGGTAGTCCCTGGGTTAAGGGCGACATACGGATGCCATACGGATGCCTCCTAGATACGAACGTGGCTTCCCTGCTCACTGGACTCTTTCTGCATCCTCTTGTAACTCTAATGACTAAGATAAACTCTGCAGTTGTTGTTTTTTTTTTTTTTTGCATATCAAAGCACAGCTTGCTCCAGAAGTAAAAGAATGTCTAGGCTCCATAAAGATTTTTTTTTTTGCTTTGTTTTTGATAAACTAACAGTGAGGATTTTATACAGTAACTGACACCACACTGCCTTATATGTTGAGACAAAAATCTGTCCTAATTGCATTTATTAACCTCCTTAGAGGTAACCCCGAGTGTGACTCGGGGTAGAAAAAAGTTGCTAAAAGTGGTAACCGCGAGTCACACTCGGGGTATGTAAACCTATGGGAAGGTAATAGTAAATAGAGCCTTACCTGATCCACCGGAGTCACGTGCCGTCCAGCGCCGCGATCTCTGTCTTTTTTCTTCTTCGTTCTCTCTGCTTCTGCATCCCATGAGTCACCGGGGAGTTCCCGGTGACGTTAGTGCATGTGTACATTGCAGGCGGGGCGGGAAATTCAAAATCTATTTGTATTGCATTTATTACAAAATAATTGTTTTGAATGCAATAGATTGGATTTTTATGTGTAAAAGCAGTACATTGTTTTTAAGAACATTTCTTTTACAGTATATATAATAGTATGAGCATAATGTGTATTTTTTTTTTAATTTAAAAAAATGAAAAACTATTTTTTTATATATATAGATTTTTTAATTTATTCAGTTTATTGTTTTTACATGATTTTGTGTTTCAAACTTTATTATACTCATACTATTATATTATACTGTAAAATAAAATTTCATGAAAAACAATGTACCGCTTTTAGACATATAAAACTGGAAAGAAATGAACCGCTAGGGAGGTTAAAATAATGTACCTGTTTTGACGTACATACAAATTCAACTTAAGAACAAACCTACAGTTCCTATCTTGTATTTAACCCAGGGGCTACCAGTATATGTTAGGGGAAGGGCTATTGCTTTTTTATACTCCAGAGATTAGGTAAATGGGGTGGAGAAGGTGTAGGGGTAGGAAAACACACACGTGTTTGCACGTCTTTATCTTGACCATTTAAACTATATAATTCATATTTAATTCTCTTTTAAAATAAATGTGTTTCAGTGATTGAAACTATCTAACTTAGTGAAATTGATCAAACTGCATACTAAAAAGCAAATGCTGAAGACCTGGTAAATGACCCCAAGTCATCAGTTGTTCTTAGAAGTCTATAAGGACTAGTCATCTATAATTATTATCATATTTGAATTGAACAACAGCAAATGCATTGAATTAAACTATTGAATAGACAGTCAGGCGATAGGCAGAGAAGGGCTACAGAAGTCAGAATATTTGACATTTATATGACCAGTGTTAAAAACCTTAAATCTCAACTTCTAAATAAAAAATAAAACATTTACATTTACTCCGATGTGGTAGCCCACCTTCCCAATAAGTGCTATATCAGGAATCCTTAATTTATTTTGCACTAAAGGAGGTGGAATAGACAAAGGATTGTGTCAGTAAATTGCCATTTGGTTTATGTGGCAGGGCAGTAGGTGCAAAATGCGTTGTGAAAATCTAACTTGCTCAGCAATTAAAGTATTAAAAAAAAAAAATTGCTCAAACTTACTAAGAAGCAATAACTCTACAAAGGATGCTCTGCTTTTCTTTCCTTCTTTTTTTTGTGTACCTTTTGTGTTTTTCTTTTTTGTGTAAGAAAGAAATTTGTTTCCATTGAGTTTATTTTGCATATCATTCATTTGTCACATGACAGTATTCACCTGGTTTTGACAATCCAGGGAAACTGTGAAACAATGAATGAAACTAGTTTTACATCAGGAGTGTAGCAGATCAACAGGAAAATTATAAGACACTATTATGGGTGAGGAAAAAAGGTATTGGAAGAACCAAGGCAGGCTAAACAAGACACTGGTGGGACAGAGGTTTGAAAAACAGGCCAAAGGCAGGCCAAGTCCCTTGATTAGTTATATATTGAAAGATTTTAGGAGCCTCTTTTCTACTTTATATATTTTGTAATAAAAAAAAAAGATATTGAGTGATACATTACACGAACCAGAACTTTGTAACTATAAATATACATTTTTCTAAATCCACAATATTTATAAAAAGAAAAGATGAAAAGGTGTCAAAATTCTAGTGATCACAATAAAAATCATTAAGTTCCCATTTGAAGGTTTATTTATAAATATTTTAACCCAAAGTTTAACCATTTTTACACAAAATGTACATGTTTACATTGGATTCACTGAGAAAATGAATGGGAATCAATTTGTTCTCCTGACCTAATCCAGTGTGAAGAATGTGCACATTCTGTGTACTCGTGTATCGTGGGATAAAGCATTTTTAAAAAGACCCCTTTTCAAAACTGGCAGTAGTATTCACTGGTACAGTGTATTTCTAGTAACTCCTCACTTGTAACGTTTTCAAAAGAATGGATGAAAAGAAATGAAACCTCCACATTAGAAAAGGGATATTTATTGAAAAGGGTCTGAAATTCATGCCAACCCTTTCATTACTGAAGCCCAGGTTAGCAAATATTAAACCATAGGTGGTACAGTACTGTACCATTCAACTTACTAGATGATTTAGAATGACAAACCAGATTTTTTTGAACTGAGCACTGATCACTTGCCATTACATTTGCTTCCTGGATTATTATTTTTCTATTGGTATATCACAATTAGTGGCAGGCAGCCAGAGAAGTGTGCCTCATAAAGAACTACAGCATCCAGTCACAAAAAAAAAATAAAATAAAAAAGCAATCACTCTAAGTGAAGCAGTGTGTGTGGGATGGGTGCGTGTTTATCTATTTTCTACTATCGTTGCTCAGCAGGGGGACAACTTTGTGGCTTTGCCCACAGTGGATGGGCATTAAGGACATATTGTTTTAAATGAAACAATGAGTCTAATTGAAAGGCTCTGTGGAACAGAGTGGGTGGGGGTAGGAGTAGGGACATATTTAAAAAACAATGTGTAGCTTTACAGCCACCTAGATACTTTACAGCAACTTTGTAATTTTAAGTGTAAATACAACAGCTTTTTATTGTCCCATCATAACAGTTCAAATTGCAGAAGTGAAATGTTCATTCCTACTATAAAGTTTATACTTCTAAAACATATATAGTAATTTAACATGTATTGTGCAACTTATTGATTAAACACTTTACAAACTTCTGATTTCAAATATTTCCGATACAGTGGACTTTATAGTGATAATTTTATAAGTGTCAGGGATGTTAGGTCCTTTGTTCCTTTATCCACCCACCTTAACATCATTTGGTAACATCTTTTCCAGAACATATAAATGAAAGTGAATCTCACATTCCACATGCACACAATTACACCAATCAGCATCTGCTGCCAAAATTACCCTACTAATCAACATGCACACATTTTCTAGTATGTATTTGTTTAGAATAACTAATTAACTGAAGCAGGATGCACTGTAATTAGCACAAAAAGCAAGCATCATTAAAGCATTCAAACCTACTACATGCCAGCAAAATTATAAATACATTATATGTATATATATATGTATATATACATATAATATATTTTTTATAATATATATATAGATATAGATATATATATTCTTGAAAAATCATTAAAGGGTTATTTAATTTTTGTTCAATCAGAAGCAGCCCTCACCTCTACCCTTGGTCTATATGAAAGTTTGAATGATACGTTTTCTCCAAAACAATTGCTCATTTGGCAGCCCCTCACATTTTCTTGGTTCACACCTGTCAATTAATAAATCGAAGTGCTCATTTATATCTTCATCCATCCTTCTCGCCTCCTACACATCTGTTTGTATGTATAATGTATATTTTCATGAACATCCAATAAAATATTCAGTGACAACACACTTCTCAGTGGCACCTGCATGTGCTTCATTTCAATGTTTTTCTGATGTAGAAAGAAGATAGCATAGTTTGCAGATTGGAAATAGGCATATATATCTCACACATTTTGATTTGGGGACACTAAATGCATGATGTATTGATTATATAAAACAGAAACACAATGAAATAGTTACAAAATTTTACCGACAGTCTGAATGTGGCAAACCCACTTATTTAAACAATTTACTATCCTATTAAAGCCCATCACCTGTGCTCTCCCCAAAATGGTATTTCAACAGTTTTTGACAATAAGACTAAATTGTTGTCACTTCAAAAAGATTTCATAGTAAAGAGGCAGTACTAATTAAGATGGAATGAGGATACCTTATGAGTACACTACGATAAGCATATTACAGAACAAAGGTGCTAAAATGCCTATCACTCTTAAATAGCAATGCTGGCAGTAAGTATAACCAAGGAAAACGAATTAGGATAATTTTGAGCATTTTAAACGAGCCTTCAGAAATATATTTGATATTAAGTAAATATTGGTCAATTCCTCCAACGTGACTCACAGGTAAATCAGATGCCACCTGAGCTTCCTATTGTTACCTTCCAGGTATTCAAGAAATTTGAAGGATATTCTTATACACAGCTACTTTAGATTAAAATGACTAGTAAGGTCATACCAAATAATATTACAACTTCCAACAAAAAGGGGATAAAGGTTTGGTCATTACAAGGCACGCAGGTAAAAAAAAAAAGTGTGTGTGTGTATCCCAGTAAATGCCAATTGACTGAACAACATTCTACCTACCGCAGCAAGATATACATAGTTTTGAAATAAGAATGTAAATCCCATGCTATTTGTGCCCTCTTTGCCATACTGTGGTAGTCTGTACCTATTTTACCTGTGATTATGCCGATTCACTTCACCACCACTAAATTGCTGCTATAAGAATTTTATTTATCTACCACTAAGCAGCAATCAATTCTTGGGATACTCCCAAAACATAAATAAGATAAATCATGATAAAGTGGCTACATTGTACACATTTAGACAGTGGCACCTTAAATGTACACATTTTCTCATTGTTTAGTCCTTTATTTGGTGTATGTAGACTTTGAATTCACCACAGCTCCAGTTTCTTGAGGGCTCTACTAATACCTCCCCTGCTCATCTTTGAATGTGATCTAAGATAAAGAATCTGAAGTCTCTACTTGCCCAAAATCCACAAACTGTTTAAAAACAGGGTGCATATTTTCACACTGACAACCAGGCTTCTACCTAGACATACCTGGTGACAACCATTTAGTATGACTTGCCATATTATTTGTTTTGGTGTTTTGTGAGCTTGTGAGTCAGAATAACAAACTTATTTTTGTATTTTTAACCGGGATTCATGGTAAAAATACATGCATACCTTGGAGCCAGTCTGGTTACTATGGTAGAAACTAACGTGTTTATAGTTCCCAAATGCCAGTCTAATATTAAAGAATGGTCTAATTGGTGCAGCAAATCGTAAAGTTCTGCTTAGTATGTTAGACAAATGGTGATTCCTGCATTTTGTACACTATGACAGCGGTCGCCAACCGGTGGTCCGCAAGAAGATTTTGGGGGTCAGGGGAAGGACACCGCTGGGGGGACGCACCAGCCAAAGCCATGAACCACACCCCCCATGCAAATCCCTGGCCCAGGGAGGCTGTGTCTCTGGACATAACCCGCCCACTCTTCGATCGCAGGCTCAGATCTGCAATGGCAGAGTGGGCAGGGTTATGGCGTTATGATGTCACTATAGGGGAGATTCCTCCCCTTCAAGTGACAACCGCCCCCCGTGCTTGCACGGTCAGGAGCTAGTAATTTTAGTGGTCCGCGAGACCGAAAAGGTTGGCGACTGCTGCACTATGATGTTGTAGAATGCATAGTCTTAACCTGACTTTTTACTTTCTAAAAAGTTGTTTTTTTTTTTTTGTGTATTTTGCAACAATTTCAATAAAATTCTTCTTTAAGGTAGGCTGCAGCAAAGTTTCTTCTGCTCAAACATGTACATTATAGACTATACATAAGTTCAGATGTCATCTATTCCATTCCATCCCAAAGTATCTAACCATATCCTGCACATATCTGAATTTATTGGAAACACACAAAGCCAAATGTCCAATTCTCTATATACTATCCTGCACCAACTCCTCACATAATAAAAGTGTATTGTGCATGACAATGATGACAAATTATGCAAATCCTAGCAGTAAGGATGTCAGTATTCATTGTTTCAATTGTATCAATTGGATACCTGGATTACAGCTATGACCTCCATAGATAGGGGAGTAATAGATAAGTAGCTTTTCAGGACAAAAGGTATTTTCTGGGTTTTTGGGGAAATATAAAAGAAAACAATACAAAAACAAAAACTAATGCAGCCACTACACATAAGGACAGGTACGCTGCAATGTGTAACAGTTTTCGTTTTGGGTTTTTTAAGGGATTTTTTGTATAGTAATATAGATTTAACTATACTATAGTTATAACTATAACTATACTATAAATTTAAATATAACTCCATGTGTTTTTGCATCAGTGTTTTATATTTTATTGTTGCGGATCACTATGCACTTGATATTTTAAATACTGATGTTCTGCGTTGTGACGGTGTTAAAAGAGGGGTAATGTGGCAAATGCTTTATTATGTAGAGAGAAAACCAGAAGTTATCTATAATATGACTTCTGATATATGCACTAACAATTAAAGGAATCCATAGTACCTATCACTATGTCAACAGCACTATGTCCACCAAACCCATGCTGTACAGAATTGCAGAAGTCATCATATGATGAAAAAAAAACAGATAGATTTACTGTGTCCAATTCACAAAATTTTTATTATTCTATTTTTTCACAAAAGATTTTTCTCTAATTTTTTTTAAGTATTTTAATTGTGTTATCAACATACAAGCTGCAATCTGGTGGTGCCTAAGGGAGTAAGGTCCAGAATAGTGGAATTCTCAAGGAGAAACTGAAAGGGTAGGGAAACATAAATATTTGCACAAATTGGAAAGCAAAAAGGTTGGTCTCTTAAGTAAGCAAAACCATAAATAGGAGCCATAGATCTACGAATGAAATACAGTAGTTGAGGTCTACACTGCATGTAAAGTTATAGATATATTCTATCCAATTGTTTTGTGTTGTGTTATAAAATGTGTTAGAATACCTATTCAAAGGATTTGTATATCTAGTCATTTTGTAGTTTCCATGGACAGTCCAAGCAGAGCAGCTGAGGAAAGCTTGCTTCCACAATATGCAGCAACTCCCATTTATCCACAAGACTTTTTCCCTTTCAGATTACATTTAAGGATAATGAAGTTAGTGTTACATAGTGGGCAAACCTCCTAAAGAGTGCTCACAATTCTAATTTACAAATAAACAACTGTATTCCTAAGCAGAAATTCGTAAGCAGAAATTTAAGCCAGTAAAAGCAAATCATTTAAATGGGAATTTATTTTTAAAAAAAGTCTAGTTGTGTTAAATGGGCATTTCTAGATAACTGTATAGCCTAAAGAACATAACCAAAAGAAAATTGAACAGCAAAAAATTCAAAGAAGCAAATGGGAAAGCAACAACCTAATTTACTTTTAGATAGCAATGTCAAAAACAAAATCTGTGGCCACATTATATTTTAAACAACAGCCAATATAAATTAATGAGGCTAACATTTATTACCATGCCATGTGATGTTTAGAATTTCAATATTTCAGAAACAATAAATTAAACTCTCCTTTAAAACTCTAACATTTATTTATACCGCTCACAATTTTCTTTCCTAGCATTTTTGTTCTTTCCTAAGTTTATGATAAGATTGATTTTACTGCTGACTGGCAAAGGTGAAAGGGTAAAAAGATTGATTACTTTAAAAGGTAATTTTTGATTTCTTTGATGTGAGGTACAGCAGGAAACACAAATTTATTTCTGAATTGAACAAGGCAGCAAAGCATGAAAGTTTCATCTTACCTCGAATTAAACATATCTTTGTAAAAATAGAGTTGTGATCATTTCTTTTCCGCTTGAAAACACAATTTAAATCTGAAAGAAGCTAGAAAATCGCAGCAATGGTGCTACTAAAAATAGAAATAAAATATATAAATTTGGATAGAAATGTTATAATTCAGTGCCGGTTATGGAAAAAAAGAACTATTGGACATGTGATGAGAAATTAAATACAAACAATAAGGAGAATTGGGTAAAAGTTGATAATGTTGCCGATCAAAGGTTGCATTCTGTAAGTGGGAAAATTAAAAAAGACAAGAAACAAAAGGACCAAGGCTGGGCATCATTTTTTTTTTTTTATGTTTACCAGATCATTTTCTTTTATTTTGTTTTATGTGCTCAAAGTATAATTAAGTCCTGTTGAGAAATACATTTTCAATTAGTTATATTCTAACGTTTTTCATTTTATGCATTGTTATAGTTTAAAATCTTTTACAAACACAAAACAAAACTGGAACAATTCTGCACCCTTTAAAATTTTGCAGTTTGGTATTTGGTCTGTTTTTATTGATCCTTTGGAAAAAAAAACTAAAGTTACTTCTGCATTACTAAAATTTTGCTAATGAGGAAATGGATAACCTACCCTCAAGTAATAGATTCAGTTAGATTAATCGGATTTTCTTTGTTCCATTGTCCAAGTACCCATGCAAAATAAATTCTGTAGAGTAAGAATACTGTAAATACTGTACAGTAATAAGAGGGTTTTTTTCATGAGGCTTAAAAAAAGCATATTTAAAAATATAAAAATCATTACAATACCATGCATGGGAGATTCTTTTTTTAGCATGCAGCCTGGGTAGCCAGGAAAATAGTGGACAACACATGTGCAACCCTGTGATATACCAGGATCCATGCCTCCCCTTAACATTCAAAGGTTCCAATGTTGAGGGTCTTGGCTTCCTCCCTATTTATGGTCCCCTAAAAGGTGTATGTTGGGGATGGGGGTTATTTGTGGAATGGGAAATCCCCCTTTAATAACTTAATTTGGTTACTTAAGTCACTCAATATTCCTTGGACTGCAGCGAAGGGAACAATGATACATAATTTTTATCATTGGAAGTTGGTATTGATATCACACTTACATCCACCTTACTAAAGCACTAGTTCCTCTCTCCTGCTCATGCGGGCAGTTCTGACCTGCTCCTCCAGGTTTAATTGCCATCGTCCCTCCCGCAGGAGGGAACCTCCTGATTGACTCTGGCTCTTTAGCTGATTTAGTCTCAGAGCTCTGTGTTTGAGCAACATGTGTACAAACTTCTGATAGCTTGTTTGAGCTGTTTTCTGCTCAGCTGCTGCCTGCTTGTCTGTTTCCTTGTTCAGCTCCAGTTCTAACCTCTTGTTTTTCAATCTGTTGTTCCCCTGCCTGTTCCCTTGTGCAGTTCCTGCAATGTCGCCAGTGTCTTTCTGTGTCTCGTACGTCACCCTATGCTTTTGGTGACCCCCGTGTCATATGTGCCGCCAGTTTCTTGCTGTGTTTTCCAGGTGCCCCTGTGCCACCTGTGTCACCTGTGCCACCATTCTCTATTCGTGTCCCCCACTGCTACCTGTGTTCCCTGTTACTCTTCAGTGTCCAGTGACCCCAAATCACCTGTGTATCTTTGTCGCTTTCTGGCATTTTACCCTGGCTTTGTTTGCCTGTTTGCTCCCTGCCCTGATCCTGGCCATAATTGACTACTCTTCTGCATGCTGGTACTTCACACTGTTCACACTGCCCAAGGACCACAACCTAGTATCAGTCTGCAGTGAAACATTCTCACCTCCAAGAGGCTTTGAGGAAGACCAGACTGTTACTTAGGCTTGATGGCCCCTCTTAGGCCTCACACCACCGCAATACACAGTGCCCCTAGTGATTTTATCCCTGACCTTCTATGTTTGTCACATATTGTTGTGGTGAAGATACTACATATGGAAGATGTACTGCGCATTTGGGGTGGATCTCAACAATTTCTACAAGAATTTTTGAAAATTGTGGGATAATTCATACAATCTTCAATTTATGATGCAATATGATCCTCAAGCAATTTCCTTTTTTGACAATAAAATAAAGTTTAACTCTGCCTTGACATTATCTTCTGACTTCTGACCAGAAGCCAACTGCAGGTAATACTATTTTATCTGTGGCCAATGCACAACCAGTACCCTTAAAGAACAGTATATACTATTTGTAAAATCTTAGAATTAGGAGAAACTAGTTTAATGACATAGATTTTGAAGTGACAGCAAAGGATTTAAAAATGCAACTAATTTAAAGATAGATTAGTAAAAAGATTTTGAAGAAGGCTTATCAAAAGGCAAAACAAATCTTTTTCTTAAGAGGAGTTCTACACAGGTTACACAAAAAGTCAAGAGAACAAAGTAAATTTGATTACACTCTACTCTTCCCAATTTCAAGAATAAAAACACATTTGTATGTAATTCTGGCCATTATTATCAACAGATCCAACTATTGGGAATGGATTTCCTAAAAGTTATTAGCTATTTGTTAGCAAATTATTTCAATCCTGAACCAGATCCATCCCAGGTTTGCTGGATCACCCAGCTTCACTGTTAAAAGTGTATTCTCTCAAGCCTTGGAGAACTTTGTCAGTGTGTCACTATGTGAGTTGCCGCTCTGTAGGAGTGGTTTATTTGGCCTTTTGTAGTTGTGGACAGTTTTATGTGGGAAAAACAAAGAGACCTTTTCGTAGAACATGTCTAGGAAGTAGAATCACCACCTCAGTAAGTTATAACATATAACTTAATTTTTTGGTGAAAGAGTTAAAGTTAATATCATTGGATAGAGTCTTTCCTAAGCACAGAAGGGGAAACTTTGATAAAGAATTACTTCAATTTGAGGCAAAATAAATGAAGTTTTAAGTTTTCAAACTGTCCTATGAAAAAATGTTTAGATTTTTTTCACAATATTATAAGGTAACATATATTATAAATGAAAAAAGGATGTGTAACTAGCAGTTATTTGGTTGGCAGCACAACAGGGCTCTGCAGACAGGAAGTAGGGAAAAGAAGGAAAAAAAAATTATATTGATATTATAAATACCTGAGCAAATTTATAGGGGTATTTTAAAAAAAAACTCAATGGGTAGAACTGGTGCTGGCCAGAGGTGCTGGTTTTCTTGATAGTAAGTGGGAGAAGGTATGCTGCAGTGCCTTGTTTTCCACATTCCACATTTTCCAATTAGACTTGAGGGTGCCTATTGAGGGCTGTCATCCACATTATTAGCGCCACCCCTTCAGTATAGGCACCAGGCCTCAGACAAGTGTTTTCTCCAGATATTCCAGTGTTCCTAAAATCTAACTATGTTGCTCTAACACCTCTGAGTTTGTTGCAGGCCTGCAGTCAGTGTCTGTAATGGAGGTAAGGCTGCAATGCTCCAGTCCCTGTAACATGACTACCGTGACTTTAGACTGGAATGGGGTGGGGATTAAAATCTATAAGTTTTTTGGCAAACAGTTTTGTATATTCAAATTGTTAACACAAAATATTTTTAAAACAAAAATGATTTAAAAATATATAAACAGTGCAAAGTATACATAAAGTATATTTTCTGCCAAGTTTGGCACTATACAAATATCACTAGTACAGTACAATATTTCAGATAGATTTAAAGTACCACTTTGATCAAGTACTACGATGAAGGTGTAATAGCATTTTTTTATAGATAACATAACACGTTTCGCCTATATTGGCTTCATCAGAAGTTCATAACAGCATGAAATAAAAGGAATATCTGCATGAAGTTGGATGGTTAGATTGAAAGAATACTTTGGAGGTCCCTTAGGAGATATAGGAATCCCAAATATAGAGTTAAGTATTAGTTGCCTTTTTCACTAAGTTCATCTTTAAAAGGCAATAATATTATTCTGTTATAACTAAATGAGTGAACTAGAAGAATTTAGAAAAATCTTCTATGTGCAGGCTAATTAATAAAATGTTTGTATTTGCCCCCCTAAAGAAAAGCCAGCAACTGAAATTCACCTAAAAACAGTTTGTCTGTATGACCTCCCATGCTCCCAGCTTCTAATAGTACACACTAAAAATAAAGCCTCATAAATGTTTATATTTCTTTTAAATATATGCTATTTGTTTGGTATTGTTTAATACTGGTTGAGAAACAATAAGCAGCAACTGTCAGAATTAAAGTAACCTCTTATACAAGACTCTCAAGTAGAAGGTCTGTACCTAAAGCTAAAAAAGTAGCACATAAATATTCTTCATAGCTTAGCCTCAACAAACATACACAAGACTTCAGATTTATCTCTAACCCCAGCTGCAATTACCACAAATATCAATAGTAAAACAAGAAAAAGGGAAACTGATCTTTATAGCAACATATTGTGCCAAATATCTAAAGAATGTTTTAAAATAGTAATTCCTCTTTACAGTTTTTAAGTTTTTAGACAGCAGAAGCATTCCACAAAGCACAGCTCCATCATACATCTGACCAGCGACCCAAAGTACAATGCCATCCAATTTCCTAGCTGGAAAAAAAATGTCACAAGCAGCTTAAAACACACGGAGAGAAAGAGATGGATTGCAGACCTTGTGAAATCTTCTCAACTGGATAAAATGGATAAAAGGAAAATGTTGAAAGAGGACATATAATTTTATGACCGGTGAAATTGAATTTGCCATTGTAGTTTTAGGTGGACTAAGTTTCCATGGCTGTCATTCTTTAGGGAGACAGCGGCAAAAATGCCTGAGGGCCAAAAAGATTCACCAAGCTGATTAAAAACCACATGCTTTCTACGATCCTTCAAAAAGATCAATTCATCGTCATATTTTATGTTTACATAAGCACAGAGTATGCACAGGTTTTAGAGAGGACAAAATGTGGTATATATATATATATATATATATATATATATATATATATTCACTCATATTGTATTATGTTTATATGTAAACATTATGAAAACAAATACAATATTAAAATTATAGCATTTTTGATGTATTGAATAAATGTATTTGTTAGTAAAACATGTAAAAAATGATGTTAACTTTTTATTCCAGAGCTAGAGAGAGAATGTGCAAGTAGCTGTATACATTTTGGAGCAGAATCTTGCAGTAAGACCTATTATGTGGAGTGCAAGAATGTTTTTTTTTAGTTAATTTGGTGTATGTGAGAAAGATATGAAGTGTATCTAAACCCAAAAACACAGAAACAAAACATGTAATAAATTACGACCGCGGACACATTCATTGAGAACATCCCTGGGGCACTAGAGGCTAAATGTGGTCAAGTCTCCCCATTCATTCACCTCTAGTGCTCTGTGATTGGCTGGGGAAAGGAAACTCCTGATGACGCTTGAGCTCAGCCAATCATAGAGCACTAGAAGTGATGAATGGGGAAACTTGTCCCCATTTAACCTTTAGTGCCCGGGGATCCCAGAATGACAGGAGGGTTCATTCTGTCATTGTGAGATAACCTGTAAAAAAAAAAAAAAAAAAAGTTAGTTACACAAATCACACAAATTAATTTTTTTTTAACACATTTTTTTACACGCAAATTTAAACAGCTATATTCGGATCGAATATAAGGACAACCAAAATTCAAACACCAACATATTAGCACAGCCCCTATACATGTTAGAACCACAAAACGCACCAACCACCAAAAGCACCAAAATGCTAGGTATGTGTAGGAGAACAGTGGCACAAACGGAAAAATACAAAAAGTCCAAAAGACCTTTTTCAGAAAATGGCAGGTAAAGTGACAGCAAGAAAAAAGGATTTTTGCATGATGGACAGCGTACCGAAGGCAACATAAACATTAGGACATTGAGAAAGGGTGGCGCTACGTGTGAACTCAACCCACTAGCAGCAGTCACTGCCTTCAAAACAGCAGGAGACCGCATTGCTAGCTGGCATCATGACCTGGATGCCACCCATAAGAATGCCACCCATAAATTTGTGGAGAAGTAGCACAGTGACATTAGGCAAAAGGATGGAGGACCAGAGATGAAGTGTGGATCAGCGAGAGCAGTACCCGCATTGGTAGATGTCATAGAGAGCTGGGTGTAGTGTGACGCCAATGCCACCTAGAAATGTGTAATACAATTATAGTGAATGGAGTATGGACAGGCGGCAGCAGCAGCAGGTGGAGGCGGTGGGCCCTGAGACGGAGCATGGACCGCATTGGTAACTGACATCTAGAGCTGGGTGTAGTGCGACGCCAATGCCACCTAGAAATGTGTAATACAATTATAGTGAATGGAGTACTGACAGGCGGCAGCAGCAGCAGGTGGAGGCGGTGGGCTCTGAGACGGAGCGTGGACCGCATTGGTAACTGGCATCTAGAGCAGGGTGAAGTGAATCGTCAATGCCTCACAGAAGTGTGTAATTATAGTGAATGGAGTACTGACAGGCTGCAGCAGGGGGAGGTGGTGGGCCCTGGGACAGAGCATGGACGGCATTGGTAACTGGTATCAAGAGTTTGGTGTAGTGCATCATCAATGCCACACAGAAGTGTGTAATACAATTTTAGTGAATAGAGTACTGACAGTGGAGTTACCAATAGTGAATGGAGTAGTGACAGGTGGCAGCAGCAGCAGGAGGGGGCGGTGGGCCCTGAGACAGAGCGTGGACTGCATTGGTAATTCGCATCTAGAGCTGGGTGTAGTGCATTGCCAATGCCACACAGAAGTGTGTATTACAATTAAAGTGAATAGAGTACTAACAGGCAGCAGTAGCAGCAGGAGGAGGAGGCAGTGGGCCATGAGAAGGAGCGGGGACTGCATTGGTAACTGGCATCCAGGGCTGGGTGTAGTGCATCGTCAATGCCACCCAGAAGTGTGTAATACAATTTTAGTGAATGGAGTACTGACAGGCAGCAGCAGCAGGAGGAGGTGGTGGGCCCTGAGACGGAGCGTGGACCGCATTGGTAACTGATATCTAGAGCTGGGTGTAGTGCATCGCCAATGCCACCCAGAAATGTGTAATACAATTATAGTGAATTGAGTATAGACAAGCCGCAGCAGCAGCAGGGGGAGGCGATGAGCCCTGAGACTGAGCGTGGACCGCATTGGTAACTGATATCTAGAGCTGGGTGTAGTGCATCGCCAATGCCACCCAGAAATGTGTAATACAATTATAGTGAATTGAGTATAGACAAGCCGCAGCAGCAGCAGGGGGAGGCGATGAGCCCTGAGACTGAGCGTGGACCGCATTGGTAACTGGCACCTAGAGCTGGGTGAAGTGAATCGTCAATACCTTACAGACGGGGGACACAAACGGAGTAAAGTAAGTGGGCTTTTTTTAAGCTTAAAGCTACCCCGAGTGTGTCTGGGGGAATACCGATTTTTGTCATAAAAAATGCCCTAAAAATGAGGTAAAGTTTATTGCTAGCTGGTGCAATAGCAAGCATGACATTGGCGATGAATGTCATCCCTGTACATTGCAATAACTAGCGGAAAAAATTTAACTGACTGGGTGTTGGTGATAGCCAGCCACAGACTCAGCACAGGAGCAGTGTGGGTTCACAGAGGCATCTTGGTTGGCCAGTGAGTCTTTGTGTCAGTCAATCAGTGACATCTGCAGTGGGGGTTTGATAGTTGTTAGTAACCCACCTTTCGTTTATTTGCAAAAAAGGTGAGGCGATATACATTTTCCAGGCGACATTGGTGATCTGTTGTCTGTGACCACTCCACCAGTGGCACTGAAGGTTCTTGCGGACAGAACACTGGATGCCGGGCACGGAAGAAGCTTGATGGCATACTGTGCCAACTGCGGGCAAATTTCAAGCCTGTTGATTTAAAAATGTATGGCGTCACTACTGTAAGAACAGGCACCACCACCAACCAGAAAAGAGCCAAAGTAATTGTGCACCATGCGCTTCATCCGTTCACGATGGTTATGCCCCCACACTTCACTTGTTTGAGGTGGCCGCATCAGGTTTCTCCAGGCATCCAGAAAATCTCCCCTGCCTTGGCCTACACTTTTGGATGTGTGCGGCCTGCTGCCACTACTGCTGCTGCTCCCGCTACTGGAGGCTATGGTGGAGGCAATGTCTGTCTGAGCTCCCTGTGTGGAATGTGATGCACGGAACTTCTCACACAGCCGGTCGCATAGTAGTCTGCTCAGGCAGACCATCTTTTCTTTCTCTTGCACTGGGTTGGGTAGAAATTGTGACATTTTGTCTTTGTAGTGATGATCCAGAAAGGTGGCCAGCCAGTAATCATCCCGTCTTTTGATGCTGCAAATGTGGGGGTTCCTCCGTAGGCATCACAACATGTGGACACACATATGAAAGAGGGGTTTCCGGGGCTCATCCTCCTCCTGTCCCTCAGTAGACGCCAAAACATCTTTCTCCTTATCACCCACCTCCGCCTATTCAAGCTGCAGCAGTTCCTGTTGTTCCATCGCCCACACAATGCCTGGGGAGGTGACAGCACAAATGCAGTTTGAACGGGTCCTGTCCAGCAGCCCCAACATGGTCTCCCTCATCATCATCATAATCATCTTCTTCCTCCTCCTCTTGGAACTCCTGATGCTGGCCAGTGTCCCTTTTTGCTCCTCCTGATGCTGGCTTTGCGCTATGGAGTGTAATGTCACCCTCATCCTCCTCCTGGCTTTCTTCCCCTCCTCTCCCATTGCCACTTTCCATCAGGCCACACAGGGTATTATCAAGCAAAAAAAAGATGATGGGTATGATATCGTTCCAGCATGACTGCTCCCGACTCTTAATGTTTGTGGCCTGCTCAAAGGGAGCCAGTACCTCGCACAGCATTTCCATCTGCAGCCACTGGTCACTGGTAAAATAGCTCAGTTGTGTGGCTGTACCAGGGGCCCCACTGCCTCCATGCACCACTCTGAGTAATGGCGGATGGCTAGCTTTTGCTCACACAAGCATGTGCAGGGTGGAGTTCCATCTAGTCACAGTGTCACAAATCAGTCTTTGCCCTGGCAGCCTCTGTTGGCAGCGGATCTTGCTAAGCGCCACGGCGGCAGTAGGGTATCGGTGGACATGGCCGCACATGGAGCGAGCCTGTCTTAGTATTTCCTCCAGTCCTTGGTACATGCGGAGGATCTTCTGCACCACCAGGTTCAGTACATGGGCAAAGCAGGGCACATGTGTTATGCGTTCCCATGCGCAGTGCGGCCACAAGTTTGGAACACTACGTTGCCTGTTGAAAGCCGGGAGGGCGTTAGCCAAGCCTCAACCTCTCTGTGCAAAGCAGACAAGAGTTCTGTGGCGGTATGACTTTTCTCCCCCAAGGACACTAGTTTCTGCACTGCCTGGCAATGCATGTGCTTAAGGGGGCTGTAGTGGCGTGCCCGCTTAACCACAGTGTCCTCCTCTGCTGGCCTTTCAGAAGGAGTGTCGAAAAGAGAGGGATTGACTGTGGAGTGAGGGGAATAGGAGGATCAGGGTGGCCCATGCTTTCCCACCACACCCCTCAGCTGGGGGTACAAGGTGCTGTAATGCTTCCTAAAGACTACCGCCTACTTAGGTATGCAAGGCCACTCAGTGAGCGGTGAAGGCATCCCACTCCATGCCTGGTTCTCCAGCTGTCCATGGTGACGTGGATTTGGCTAGAACCGAGAATGCCAATGCCCGGGAGAGGTTATCCATTACATGTGCATGTAAACTGGGTACAGATGTGCGGGAGAAGTAATGCCTGCTTGGTATATTCCACCACCGCTCAGCACAGGCCATCGAGTCATGGAAGGGAGTCGAGTCCACAATGCTGAACAGCAGTAGCTGCAAGGACAATAATTTGGATAGATGCGAACTGAGTTCAATGACTCTTTTGTTGGTTGGACCCATAGCTTGATGCCTTGCACAGAACTCCGGTAGGGTGGGCTGAAGGGACTGGGAGATAGAGGGCTGCTAGAAGTTTGGCTGGCACCAACCTCCTTAGACGAAGTAGCAATGACAGTTGGAGATAAAGAAGTACCGTATTTTTCGGACCATAAGACGCACTGGACCATAAGACGCACCAGTTTTTAGAGAAGGGAAATGAAGAAAAAAAAGATTCTGAAACAAATAGTGTCCTAAAATATTTTATGTGCATTAAAAACCAACAGCACAGTCATAAACACATGTAATAAACCCTGTAAAGTAAACAGCAGCATTTAGAACCATTATTAACAAATAAAGTCAGCAAAAGACAAAATTACTGTAAAACACAATAACGAGAGACTTCAGTAATAAAATAGTTTGTGTTGTGTATGTGTGTGCTTTCACTGTGTTTGTGTTGTGTATATGTGATTTTACTATCACTGACTTACCTCACTGAAGATCCTGGTGAAGAGTGATCTTCAGTGAGGTTCAGCACGCTATTCAGGGAACACTCTCAGCATGATTGGCTGACAAAGTCATGTTGGGAGAATTCTCCCAGCATTCCTGCTCCCAGCTTGACTTTGTCAGCCAATCATGCTGAGAGTGGGAGGACGCCGGGCGCAAGATACAAGTGACAGGAGTCACAGTCACTCTGGCTGCGCTGGACAGGAGAACAGGGTAAGTAAAAGGTGGAGGGCGAGGAGCTATACAAGGGGGACAGGACAGCAGCTGGGGAGGAGCTGAGGCGGGGCTTACTATGACTGGGCAGGCTAGTGCAGCGCTGCCTGGCGCGGTCCATACCCGTGCTCAAGCTTACCGCTCCGGGCACAGAGGGAGAGGAATGGACTGTGGAGAGACGGCCCGGGCAAGCTGTGAGGCGGCTGCGGTCCAGACCCGTGCTCACCGCTCCGCGCACAGAGGAACAGAGGAGAGACAAGTAAGAAACATATGTTTAGGCTACATTTGGACCATAAGACGCAGTAACTTTTTCCCCCCACTTCTGGGGGAAAAAAAGTGCGTCTTATGGTCCGAAAAATACGGTAGTCAATGGAGGTGGAAGAAGAGAGGATGATGTGGTTGCACCTCCTTCAAGAGAACACAAGTACTGCTCCCACTTTGGTTTGTGGTAAGGCAGAGATGTCGTACCTAAATGTGATCCGGCCTGTCCTCTTCTGATCAGCCTGTGGCACAGAATGCAGATTGCTACACACTCTTCATTGTGTTTTAGTGTGAAAAATGACCACACTGGAGAGGTGGCAGATTTGTGTTCCCTTCCATCCCCAGTCTGTTGCTGCTGCTGCCTTTCCT
This sequence comes from Pyxicephalus adspersus, assembly GCF_032062135.1. Classification (NCBI taxonomy): domain Eukaryota; kingdom Metazoa; phylum Chordata; class Amphibia; order Anura; family Pyxicephalidae; genus Pyxicephalus; species Pyxicephalus adspersus. The sequence goes on from NC_092858.1 coordinate 118,572,458, forward strand.
CTACATCTATTTCGGAACTGCTGCTAGCCCTTACATGCACTGGTGGTTCCCAGGTGACATCGTGGTCATCATCATCCTCATTTTCTTTCAAGCCACTGATCCAGAATCCCCACCAAGAAAGTCCTGACCACAAACTCCAAGGGTCTCAAAGAACAGTCAGTGCTCTGAACTTCGCACTGACAGATCCACAGGCTGTTCGTCAAACAACATGGGAGAGTCTTCAGGAGGTACAGGCACATTAGCCACTCAAACATTTGTGTTTACTCCTGTCTTAGGCAGTGCTGGTTCCTGCTGCTGCTGCAGAAAAAAAGCCTGCTGCACTTGAGGCCCCCGAGACCCAGTCCGCAATACTCTCCACATGACGTGGCTGTATGATTGTATTAAGCTCTCCCCTGCCTTGGTACATAGGTACATATCTTTAATTATTTTAAAGCAGGACAGAAATTTCACTGTAACAAACAGTCTTCTTTAGATAATAGGAACAGGTATCAAACACTAAAATATCTGTATTTATTTTAAAGTGGGACAGAAATTTCACTGTATCAAACAGTCTTCTTTGGTAAAAGGGAACAGGTATCAAACACTAAAATATCTGCGTTTATTTTACAGTAGCACAGAAATTTAACTGTATCACACAGTCTTCTTTGGCAAATAGGACCAGGCATCAAACACTAAAATGTCTGTATTTATTTCAAAGTAAAACAGAAATTTTACTGTACCTAACATTCTTCTTTGGTAAAGAGGAACAGGTATCAAACACTAAAATATCTGTATTTATTTTACAGTAGCACAGAAATTTACTTGTACCAAAAGGTCTTCTTTGGTAAATAGGAATAGGTATACAACACTAAAATATCTGAATTTATTTTACGGTAGCAAAGAAATTTAACTGTACCAAATAGTCTTCTTTGGTAAAAAGGAACAGGTATAAAACACTAAAATATATATTTTTTTCTTTTAAAGTAGTACTGAAATTTCACTGTAACAAACAGTCTTCTTTGGGAAATAGAACAGGTATCAAACACCAATATATCTGTATTTATTTTAAAGTAGGACAGGACAAATTTCATAGTACCAAATAGTGTTCTTTGATCAAAGGGAACATGTATCAAACACTAAAGTATCTGCATTTATTTTACAGTAGCACAGAAATGTAACTGTATCAAATAGTCTTCTTTGGTAAAAAGAAACAGGTATCAAACACTAAAATATCTGTATTTATTTTAGAGCAGCACAGAAATTTAACTGAATCAGTCTTCTTTGGAAAATTGGAACATGTATCAAACACTAAAATATCTGTATTTATTTTAAAGGAGGACAGAAATTTCACTGTACCAAAC
>NC_092858.1:118573984-118639994 GCF_032062135.1 Pyxicephalus adspersus
ACCAAACGGTCTTCTTTGGTGAATAGGAACAGGTATCAAACATCAAAATATCTGTATTTATTTTAAAGTAGGACAGAAATTTCACTGTACCAAACTGTCTTTTGTGGTAAAATGGAACAGCTATCAAACACTATTACCAAACATTATTCTTTGGAAAAAAGGAACAGGTATCAAACAGTAAAATATCTGCATTTATTTTAGAGTGGGCTAGAAATTTTCCTGTACCAAACTGTCTTCTTTGGTAAATAGGAACAGCTATTAAACACTAAAATATCTTTATTTATTTTAAAGCAGGACAGAAAATTCACTGTAACAGTCTTCTTTAGATAATAGGAACAGGTATCAAACACTAAAATATATGCATTTTTTTACAGTGGCACATAAATTTAAATGTTTCACACAGTCTTCTTTGGTAAATAGGAACAGGTATCAAACACTAAAATATCTGTATTTACTTTAAAGGAGAACAGAAATTTCACAGTACCAAAAAGTGTTTTTTAGTAGGTAGGAAGAGGTATCAAACACTAAAATATCTGTGTTTACTTTACAGTAGCACAGAATTTAACTGTACTAAACGGTCTTCTCTGCTAAATAGGAACAGGTATAAAACACTAAATCATCTGTATTTTTTGTACAGAAGGCAAGAAATTTCACTGTACCAAACAGTCTTCTTTGTTAAATAGGAACAGGTATCAAACACTAAAACATCTATATTTATTTTAAAGTAGGCCAGAAATTTCACTGTACCAAACAGTCGTCTTTGATAAATAGGAACTGGTAAAAAACACTAAAATATCTGTATTTTTTTTACAGAAGTCAATGAAATTTCACTGTACCAAACAGTCTTCTTTGTTAAAAAGGAACAGGTATCAAACACTAAAACATCTATATTTATTTTAAAGTAGGACAGAAATTTCTCTGTACCAAATGGTCTTGTTTGGTAAATAGGAACAGGTATCAAACACTAAAATATCTGTGTTTATTTTACTGTAGCACAGAATTTAACTGTACCAAAGGTCTTGTTTGGTAAATAGGAACAGGTATCAAACACTAAAACATCTATATTTATTTTAAAGTAGAACAGAAATGTCTCTGTACCAAACTATCTTCTTTAGTAAATAGTAACAGGTATCAAACACTAAAATATCTGTATTTATTTTACAGTAGGTCAGAAATTTCACTGTACCAAGCAGTCGTCTTTGATAATTAGGAACAGACATCAAACACTAAAATATCTCTATTTATTTTAAAGTAGGACAGAAATTTCACTGTACCAAACAGTCTTAGTAACAGGTATCAAACACTAAAATATATGTATTTTTTTACAATAGCACAGAAATTTAACTGTTTCACCCAGTCTTCTTTGGTAGATAGGAACAGGTATCAAACACTAAAATATCTGTATTTATTTTAAAGTAGGAAAGAAATTTAACAATACCAAAAAGTCTTTGTTGGTAAATAGCAACAGGTATTGAACATTAAACATTGGAACAGGTATCCAACACTAAAATATCTGTATTTATTTTAAAGTAGGACAGAAATTTCACTGTACCATAAAGTCTTCATTGGTTAAAGGAAACAGGTATCAAACACTAAAATTTCTGCATTTATTTTACAGCAGCACAGAAATTTAACTATCACACAGTCTTCTTTGGTAAATAGGAACAGGTTTAAAACACTAAAATATCTGTATTTATTTTACAGTAGCAAAGAATTTAAGTGTACCAAATGGTCTTTTTTGCTGAATAGGAACAATTATAAAAGCACTAAAATATCTGTATTTATTTTAAAGTAGGCCAGAAATTTCACTGTACCAGTCTTCTTTGATAAATAGGAAGAGGTATTAAAACTAAAATATCTGTATTTATTTTAAAGTAGGACAGAAATTTCACAGTACCAAACATTCTTCTTTGGTAAGTAGGAACAAGTATCAAACACTAAAATATCTGTATTTACTTTAAAGTAGCACAGAATTTAACTACCAAACTTTTTTTTTTTTGGTAAATAGGAACAGGTATAAAACACTAAAATATATGTATTTATTTTACAGTAGGACAGAAATTTCACAGTACCAAACAGTCTTCTTTGGTAAGTAGAAAAAGGTATCAAACACTAAAATATCTGTATTTACTTTACAGTAGCACAGAATTTAACTGTACCAAACGGTCTTCTTTGGTAAATAAGAACAGGTAAAAAACACTAAAATATCTGTATTTATTTTATAGTAGGCCAGAAACTTCACTGTTTCAAACAGTCCTCTTTGTTAAATAGGAACAGTTATCAAACACTCAAATATCTGTATTTATTTTACTGTAGGCCAGAAATTTCACTGTACCAAACAGTCTTCTTTGCTAAATATGAACAGGTATCAAAACACTAAAACATCCTTATTTATTTTAAAGCAGGACAGAAATTTCACTGTAACAAACAGTCTTCTTTGGTAAAAAGGAACAGGTATTAAACACTAAAATATCTGCATTTATTTTACAGTAGCACCGAAATTTACCTGTATCACACAGTCTTCTTTGGTAAATAGGAACAGGTTTAAAACACTAAAATATCTGTGTTTATTTTACAGTAGCAAAGAATTTAACTGTTCCAAATGGTCTTCTTTGGTAAATAGGAACAGGTTTAAAACACTAAAATATCTGTATTTTTTTTACAGTAGCAAAGAACAGATATTTCTCTGTACCAAACAGTCTTCTTTGGTAAATAGGAACAGTTATAAAACACTAAAATATGTGTATTTATTATACAGTAGCATAGAAATTTACCTGTACAAAACAGTCTTCTTTGGTAAATAGTGATAGGTATAAAGCACTAAAATATCTTTATTTTAAAGTAGGATAGAAATTTCAAGTCGAACAGAAATATCACTATACCAATCTTCATTAGTAAAAGGGAAAAGGTATCAAACACTAAAATGTCTGCATTTATTTTACAGTAGCACAGAAATTTCACTGTACCAAACATTATTCTTTGGTGAAAAGGAACAGGTATCAAACACCAAAATATCTGTATTTATTTTAAAGTAGCACATCAATTTAACTGTACCAGTCTTCTTTGGTAAATAGGAACAGGTATCAAACATTAAAAAATCTGTATTTATTTTACAGTGGGACAGAAATTTCACTGTACCAAAGAGTCTTCTTTGGTAAATAGCACCAGGCATCAAACACCAAAATATCTGTATTTTTTTTACAGTAGGCCAGAAATCTCACTGTACCAAACAGTCTTCTTTGGTAAATAGGAACAGTTATAAAACTCAAAAATATCTGTATTTATTATACAGTAGCACAGAAATTTTCTGTACCAAAATGTCTTTTTTGGTAAATAGGAACAGGTATCAAACACTAAAATATCTGTATTTATTTACAGTAGGCCAGAAATTTCACTGTACCAAACGGTCTTCTTTGGTAAAAAGGAACAGATATCAAACACTAAAATATCTGTGTTTTTTAAAAGTAGGCCAGAAATTTCACTGTAACAAACAGTCTTCTTTTGGAAATAGAACATGTATCAAACACAAAAGTATCTTTATTTATTTTAAAGTAGCACAGAAATTTCACTGTACCAAACAGTCTTCTTTGATAAATAGGGACAGGTATCAAACACTAAAATGCCCGCATTTAATTTACTGTAGCACAGAAATTTCACTGTACCAAACGGTCTTGTTTGGTAAATAGGAACATTTATCAAACACTAAAAAATCTTTATTTATTTTACAGTAAGCCAGAAATTTCACAGTACCAAAGAGTCTTCTTTGGTACATAGGAAAAGTTATAAAACTCTAAATTATCTATATTTAATATACAGTAGCACTGAAATTTAACTGTACCAATCTGTCTTCTTTGGTAAATAGGAATAGCTATCAAACACTAAAATATCTTTATTCATTTTAGAGCAGGACAGATATTTTAATGTAAGAAACAGTCTTCTTTAGATAATAGGAACAGGTATCAGACACTAAAATGTTTGCATTTATTTTACTGTAGCACAGAAATTTTTCTGTACCAAACGGTCTTGTTTGGTAATTTGGAATATTTATCAAACACTAAAATATCTGTATTTATTTTAAAGTAGGACAGAAATTTCACTGTACCAAACAGTCTTCTTTGGTAAAAGGGAACAGGTATCAAACACTAAAATATCTGTAATTATTTTACAGTAGCACAGAAATTTCATTGTACCAAACAGTATTATTTGGTAAATAGGAACAGGTATTGTACCAGGTATTGTGGCAAAATTTAAAAGCAGATTACAGAGTAATCTGTTTTTAAGAACCACCTGGTGTCTTGGCCACGCTGCTGCTCGCATCAGCAGTTAGATGCGAAGCACAATGGAGGACTTCTACATCTAACTGCTGATGCAAGCAGCAATAGTAGATTCTGGGGGTGGTGCCAGCGCTGGCACCACCCAGGAATTTACTATTGCTGCTCGCATCACCCAGAAGATGTGATGCACAATGCAGAAGTCCTGCATTGTGCTTTGCATCTCCCTGGAAAAGCAAGCAGCAGCAGCAGCGTGGATGCAGGGGGTAAGCCAGGGCGGTACATCACCACTCGCTTTACACAGAAGATGTGACATCTTCCTAGTGGTGTGAGTTGTGATGTATTCGGGGGTGTGGCTGGGCGGGAAATTTAAAAGCAGATTACAATGTATTCTGCTTTTACATGGTTTTTACAGTAAAAAAAAAAAAAACACTACACAACATATAATAAAAATAAAAGTACATATTTTAGTGCACCCAACATCCATGCCCAGTGCCCTGATTTACATTTTGCCCACTACGATCACTGACCTTGATCTGACCTTTTGAAATTTTTTGATAAATTAGTTTTTTTTGATAAATTACATTGTTGTGGTCTATTATTTCATTACTTTGTTAAATTATTATTTATAATTATTATATTATAATGTATGATTATGATATAATAAAAAAATATTATTATCATACCCGAGAGTTAATCCTAAGAATTAGAGGCCCACAATAAAAACCAAAATTTCTTTGCCAAAAAAAAATAGGACCACTTTTTCCATCAAAAAACCCTTAGAATGCTAGGGGGGTTAAAAAGAACACATCCAATTTATTTTTTTTGTTGTAATGGGTCTGTTTATTTGGCCTATAGAATAACAAAGAAAATATATACATATATTGTGTCTCAGAATAAAACAAAGCTTTCTATTGGTGATATTACTTTGAAAAATATTTTTTTAAGGTCAAAATACAAAAATTTATATTAGAACCTAAAGAACACATTTGTTTACTCTACTGTATAGAGAAAGTGTACATTTTATTCTATTTCAACATTAAATATATCATTATATTAAAACATTGTACAGCTTTTTTCAAATGAAGTTTTTTTTTTCGCTACCACAGTTACAATTGCTATTCTTCAGTATATTCACAATGTAAAATATTATCAGCTACAAAAACAAAACAACAATTGTAAGGAAAATATTAGTTGGGAGAAGAAGGGGTTAATTAAGAGGTAAAAAAGTGTAAAATAGGAATATTTATAAGAACCGATAACTCCTTCAATTGACACTAATTAAGTAGGACGCCAACATCCCCAACAAGAATTATAAATTTTAATAAAACATTTTGAAAGGGGCACTTTTCAGGTGCCAAAAGTTTTAGATATATAAGTAGTAAAAAACACATTAATTATAACACCACAATCTTGTAAACTATTTTGACATGTTTCAAAGACATTTCTGCTTCTTCGGGAGTTTTCAGGGTACAAAATTCAAAACAAATTGTGTTCTATATTAAAATTTCTAAATGTATATGAAGAAAACCTATCTAACCTATTTAAACTTTTTTTAGCATCTTTATTAGGAAAATTATAAGTATAAAAATATTAGTCAACACAAAAGAAGAAAACAGAAAATATAACATATATAAATAAATATACAAATTTTAAAAAATACACATATATAAATAACTACAAAGGAGTGTAAAACATGTACAATGTACAAGAAAATACATATAACATTTTTCAGAGAGCTCCATGCGACCAGTGGGTTTATAACCAGAAACAACATTCAGCTTCATTAATAAAAGTATATCCTCTCCAGCCTTGGGGAGCTTTAATAAATCAAGCCCTTGTCTTGCTGCATAACCCACTGGCTCTTGAGATTCAGTTCATGGACAGATGAGTTGACATTTTTTTACTATAGAATGTTCTGGTATAGTTCACTTTTTAGTTCCATTAATGATGGCAAGCCTTCTAGGCCCGGATGCAACAAAACAGGTCCAAAGCATAACAATTCCACCACCATGTTTCATAGATGGGAAAAAGTTATTATGATGGAATGCAGTGTTTTTCTCCAAATGTAACACTCCTTTAATTTAAGCCTTATTTTTGACTTCATCTAATAAAAATACATTCTTCCAGTGTCCCTCTGGTTTGCCCACATGATTCTTAGCACACTGTATAGGGTCAGCAATACTTTGGGGGTGAGCAGTGGCTTTCTCCTACCCTGCCATACACATGATTTATGTTCAATGCTCTCCTGGTGATGGACTCATGAATATCAACATTTGCCAATGTAAGACGGGCCTTCAGTTACTTTGAAGCTAGCATGGGTTCCCTTGTATCCTCTCAGACTATTACATGTTTTGCAGTTTGAGATTATTTTAATGGAGACCACACCTGGGTAGGGTCTCTTTGGTCTTGAATTTCCTCAATTTGAATACAGTCTGTCTGAATGTTGATTGGTGAGGTTCAAATACTTTAGAAATAGTCTTGTACCCTTTTTCAGGTTTATGAGCATTAACAATTCTTTTTCTAAGGTCCCCAGACACCTCTTTTGTTGGAGCCATGATACACATTTACACATATGTTGTATATAAGATCAGGCTTTGCTGGATCCATATTCTTTAAATAAATCCCCACTTACACCTGAGGTTCATCCCATTGATTGAAAACACCAGACCTGATTTCACCTTCAAATTATATGACAATTCTAAGGATTCACTTTCTTTTGCTACGCACACATTTTCTTTATCTACTTTTAGGATTTGTTTGACAATCAGATGATATTTTAGGTCACATTCATATCAACATATCAAAAAAGTTTAGGGTTCACAAACTTTCAAGCACCATAGTGGATATTCTAAATACTAACAATAATAATAATATAAATACTAACCTCTCAAAAGCAAAAGTAGCCCAATTACATTTGCTGGCTTATATAAGATGGAAACAAGGAAAGCAGAAGCCAATCATCCTCCCCTTCAACCCCCATATATACACTGAAAAGCGCAATGAAGGAATGACTGCGCCCCACAAGATGGAACAGATAAGAATTGCTGTTTAGTGCATGTAAACTATAGGACTTGACTCTCACTGAGGGTTACAGTGGACATGTGCCCTAGCTTATACATATAAAAGTATTCACATATCAAAACAAGCAGGCCTTTCTACAAGCCATCCCTGAGCTCCATATATGTAATTAGTAGTAGAGAGAAATTTGTTTTCACAATTTAAAAATAGATAGATAGATAGATAGATAGATAGATAGATAGATAGATAGATAGACAAATATAGGTATATTAAGAGTGTTTATTCTGGACTGTGAGGATCGTTAAGAAGATAACCTAACACTTAAAGGGAGCTCACATGTGACTTATTAAAATAATATATATTGGTTGTTAGAAATATGTAAATAGTTTAATGCCCAGAGTCTAGAAATAGGTGTGCTTGAGGTGAACTCTCAAATGGCATGATGATGACTAATGAATTCAACAAGCTTCCCTAGCAAGCATTTTTTCTTTTCTTTATGTTTTGCACTTGTTAAAAATGCAGTCTGAAACATAAGACATGAAAATTATTACATTACTGTTATTAGACATACATTTATTTCAGTGAACATAAATTCAGTACAAATCATATGTTTTGAAAAGAAAAAGTTACAAAATGAGTAAATAGATACAAATATTTGCCAACAGATTAAAGCTTTAGGATTATTGCTCTGCTTCTGGTGTACATGGCCATACACACTTTTGTTTACTAAACTAGTATCAGAACAAAGATGTTTGATTGCTCTGAACCAGAAATGACCAATGCTCCCAAAGCATAACTGCAGGTAAGCATTGGGACCATGGATGAGGGCACACATTGCAGTAGAGTTAAAGTGATTGGCAGCTTTTTTTGCCAAACAAAAATGCATTATAGTCAGCAGTTGCTAGTACAGTTTGACACCCACTGGCACCTAGCTGAAATTAACAGCAAATCAGGACAAGTGGTGTCTTACCTGCAGTAAATCTTTGTCACATGGTATGGAAGCATTTATGTTCTATATAAATCAATAATTTCCTATGATGTGTCTATCGTGCTATCCAGAAAACCTTTCTGGAAGACTTTAATGTGAATGTCTTTGAGTGAAATGCCTGCCTAATGTCACTATAAACACCATTAGATTTCACGCATATTAGAATATTTGTGAACTATGTTTAATCAAATTTGAATTGATTTTCTACAAAAATGTAGTCTGTTTACTTGAAGTGAATTATTTCCCTTTAAGAGAATTTTTACCTGCAAGGTTTACCTGTGATATGTTTATTTCTGTAATGGTTGAACTTGATGGACTTTTTTCAACCTAACTGACTATGTAAGGACATAGTCCTATCATATTCACTTAAAGTAAGTAAAAGTTCCCTTGCAATGTAATAATTATTTTGCAAAGTAAACACTCCGAACATCTTTAAGTAAATCAGCCCCATCATAGATATTCATGCATGACATAAAACACAACTAGGTAGCCCTTTTATTGTGCAGCAGTAACATGCCAACAAAACTAAGCCATGATAAAACACAATAAAATAGATATAATGTAGAATAATAAATGGGGCCATGCAAATACATCATATATTCCTATATAACAATCTATATTCTAAATTACTTTTATTTTTAATAGTATATAAACTATTGATAAAAATGTCATTCACAGTTTGTTTATCTAGTTCAAACAGAGCCCAAAGCCCCCACCATGAATTGGTAAATATGGTAAATGGATTGAATTTTGTATATATGAGGGGGGAAATGATGACTTGTTTACTTTTTCAAAACATTTACCATGTTTAAATTTCTGTACTTGGCAATAAAATAATGAAGAAAAATACAAAGCATCTTGGAAAAATTGGAATTGTCAGTAGGGCATTGGAGCAGTAGGTAGCTACATAGAAAAGCAACTACAGGTGGTAGAATTTGAAACTTTTGATAATGTATTCTCTCCTTAGAAACACTTTTTTCTCATACATAGGTTGCAGTTAATTGCTTATTGGATATGATTGCAGAAACTTTAAACTGTGACAAAGTGCATTTGATGTTTTCTCTGAACTCCTTACTCATAAGGAATTGAGTTACAGAGTAATTATAAAACAGAAAGCCACTGTTGGTTTTATTATGCAGTATATAGATTAATGTAACATTTCTTAAAATGCTTTTGCTTTGTTTTTTTCATTGCTGTAATTACTGGTCTTTGCATCATTACATATGTACAGCGCTGCGTAATATGTTGGCGCTATATAAATCCTGTTTATTAATAATAATAATAATAATAATAATATGTATTACTAGAGCCCCTAGCTGTCACATACTGAGGTCTAAATCATATGAATAAAGACCTATCCTGGCTGTGGGTGTTCTGTAATCTGACAAAGGTGTGGCAGAGACACATTATCAATAAACTGCCTGTATTCATCAGAGCACCTTGCTAGGAATGATGGACTTTGTGCAGGCAGCAGTAAAGAGAACAGCAAACAATCTCAGTGTCTGGAACAAGCCAACAGTGAAGGTGGAAGGTAAGCAGATGTATTTAGAAATGTAGGATGTGGGATCTGGTGAATTTCATAATGTATTTCTAAGATTAAGTGGGAAAAAAGAGTGTCCAGAGATAAAGGGCAGGGTAATAAATCCAGGGCCAAAAATTTGAGTAGAGACACATGGAAAAATCTGGGCAGTTTGAAGTGTTTATGCAAAGTCTGAAACAAATTAAGTTTATTTTATTGAGATCATTTACGATTCAGAACAAATTGGAACAAATTTTATGGAAGGAAAGTTTAAACAAATGTTTATACCCATGTTGAAGAAGTGAAGATTTGCAACAGTGGCATTCAGCAAACTTCTTACCAAAGGGCAGATTGCTGAGTCCCAGCTCTAGCACTCTTAAACTGCAAATTCTGTGTGTGTAGTAATATTTTCCTTCATAGCAAAACAAATAAAAAAAGAAGCATTATTGAGTGAAAATTTTGTATCTGAAGCAAGCATATATTTGAAAACGTGTATAGGTAGCCATGATCTTCAATTGACCAGATCAGCTGTGAAATTTAACTGCAGTTCTGCAGTATCAGTGATTTGTGTTGCCATACTGCAACACACATAATAGTGCATTCATGTGCATTGCATTAGATGTTTTTTTTTAGCGCGGTGCATAGCCATAACCCTTTTTTGTGAAATAAACTTAAATATAGTTACATAGTAGGTCAGGTTAAAACAATAAGTTCAACCACTAGGGAAATAAACATATCCCAGATATAAAACCCTATGGACATAGTTGGTCCTGAGGAAAGCAAAAAAAACCCTGGTACGATTTGCTCTAACGGGAAAAAAATTCCTTCCTGATTCCATGAGGCAATCAGATGTTCCCTGGATCAACAGTCACTGTTATTTTTGCTTTAATGCCTTAATACCCGGTTATATTCTGTGTTTCTAGAAAAACATCCAGGTTTTCCTTAAAGCAATCTATAGTAGTTGTTGAAACTACTTCCTGAGGGAGTCTATTCCACATTTTCACAGACCTTACAGTGAAGAATCCCTTCCTAATCCGAGAAACTAAATCCTTAAAAGAGAAACTAAACTCAAAAGTACCCCATACACACTTAACTTCAATCCTGCAGAGCAGTCCGATCCGTCTGGAGGTCACTTTAATCAAGTACTGCATCGTCATAGCATCCATCTTTGGGCCAGCGCTCTGGGCGCCGCTATCTTCGCCTCTTCTTCTGGCTTCTTCTTCCTACGTCACCATACCCAGGCGCAAGATCAGGTGACGTAGATGGGAAAAAAACTTGCCGATCTAACTGCACATGCGTGAGATTGGCAATTTTTTTTCCTTTTGACAAAAAGGCTCCTCCTGGGCATGCCTAAGGTGTCTGGGCATGCCCAAAGGGAGCACCCAAGAGCCTCCAGTAATGCGTGACATAGGTGTCCCGGGAGGCTTTGCACTCTCATTCATTCTTAGAATTAGGTGCAGCTTCACACATGTTCATAAACTTGAACCCTACTTTGCCCATACTTTTTGTGGTGCAACATCTTTCTATATAATTTAGTAGAAATTATTGGACCTGGATGGCACCATAGTGAGGGGATTCCCAGATGCTATTTTGTTTTGCCTAATCTGCTTTTATTTTTACTTTCATATAAGTTTAAATTTGAACATTTTATTTGGCTAAACTACTTGCATCTCACAATATATAATCTAGCAGAAAATTTCTGGCCTGTGTGAACCAAATTTCAGGAAGGATATGTATCTTCATTTAACAGCACTGCCTTCTCTGTACCTCCTATTGATGGCGTCCTGTCAGGTTTTTCTACCCACCATATTTTGCTCCCTGAAAAGATAGCAACGTAGGAGGTTAAAGTTAGGCACAAGGAAGAAGGGGTAAGGTTAGGCACAGGTCAGGAGGGGTCTTTATCAAGCACTGGGGGGAGGGGGGTTAGGTTAGCTATCAAAAATGGGGATTGGAGTTAAGTTTGGGCAGCACTATAGGATTCTAGCACTAGAGGTGGCCAAATCTGATAGACCATTGCTCACCTCCTCTACATGCAGACCTATTCAGTGCACAGGTCTATCCCTCAAAGCTTTAACCAAAAGGAAACCAATGCTAGAACTCTGTTCATGTCTTTGTGCTGCCACAGCAGCCTGGTTTTCATTGTTTATTGTTCTTTATGTTAGTTAGTTTTCAGTTAGCTATCTTACAGACAAGGCTTAGCAAACCAGTGTCTTTTTTTTTTTTGGAAATAATTTTTATTGAGATATTCCAAGGTTTACATAACAATAAATGGCATGTTACACAATATATGAAAAACCAATATGAAAACAACGTCCTGAGAAAACACAAGCCAAATACACAAACACATTAAGATAATGAAATAATGGAATAGTAAAATATAGAAAAAAAAAACAGTATCTTAGTTTTCTTTATATATTTGCAGACGGAAAAGAAGAAAAAAGAAAGGAAAAGAAATAGAGAGGAGGGTGTGGTGGGGGGAAGATGGGGGGGGGGGGTTAATGTATCGACTTAATGTGTCAGTTCAGTCTTTACAATCAAACACAATACCTCACTCTTCACATGAAGAGTCACCGGCTAATCTACCATATAAGATGTACTAAACTGAACCCAGTAATACCAGGTCTGGATAAGTTTGTCGGTCTGATATGTCCCAGCTGTCATCAGGTCTTAGGGTAAACATCTGCCACCCTCCCTAGCCAGTGCCCTAGGGTTGGCAGTGTGTCACACTTCTACATACCAGGAATGCTTGCCTTTGTGGCATTTAAGAGATGTCATAATAAAGAGTTTTTGTATGCCTTTTTTGACATATCATATTTAATATTAATATCTGTGAGCCTATAGACAACATCTGCCACCGAAGACCAGTAAGAAAACAAGGAAGGGCACTTCCAAAAAATATGCAATAATCTACCAGGAGCCGATCCACATCTTCAGCAGATATTGTCGTTATGGGGGTAGATCTTTGCCAATTTAGAGGGCGTTCTTTACAACTGAGTGGCCAGCTTGTAATTTGTCTCCTGGTATTTATTGCAAACTGCAGCCTTGTGGCTAAAGTGGAGTAACATATCTTTTTGAGTTTCCGAAAATTTCACTTTCAAGTCTGTCTCCTATGGGGTCACAAAGCCAGGAGTTTCAGGTGTGTGTACAGCTAACAGTGCCTATTACGAGTAAGATAAGGAACCTTTCAGGGGGGATTCCCCGCTAAACACAGGGATTCCAACGGTAACAAGCAGCAGCAAAAGGTTGCTTGCTGTGGAAGAGCGCAAAACACTCAGATCCCAAACACTGGACATACCAGTATGGGAGACAATGGAGATAGATAATCAACTACCTTTTGAGAGGAGAAAAACAGAGAGACTACTTTATGAGTCATCCCAATCAGAGGGTGTTGCATAATAGAAGCTTTGAATGTTTTTTGGGCCCATGCCAAATCATCAATTGGGGTCGGTGATAGAGCGTCTTCCAAGCTTACCCAGGGTTTAGACCCACTGTTAGTACACCAGTCCAACAACCTAGTCAAGTGGATCGCCTATTGATATAATACTGGGTCTGGAAATGCCATATCTCCCTTTGCCTTTGGAAATCTCAAAATTTTAACCCCTATCTGAGGAGAGACTGAAGACCATATAAACCTCGTAAACTTTGACCTAAATTTACTCATAATATGCAAAGGAAGAAGTACTGGGAGTGCCTGTAACATATATAACACTCTAGGCATCACATTCATCTTCACTATATTACACCTCCCACACCATGTAAAGGCCTTTTGACGCCAATTCTGGAGGTCCTTCCAATTGTACTTGGCTTCTTTGCTGGTTAGCCCAGGCCCTTTGACTTTTGCAATGACAGAAGTAGAGGTCCTCAGAACATAAAAAATTTAACTTCAATCAAATGGTTCGAGTGGTCAAGAAATCTGACTGGATTCCGAATTTGCATTTTTTATATAATATAATTATAATATATTAACATAATATACTTATCAATTACAGATATTAGTAGTATAGTTTGGCTCAGCTGTCATTGTCCAGGGCCTATAAAACTTGTCAATGTCTGGTGGCAGAATTGGCTGAACCCAACTGTACCTGTCAGTATTACTATTGTAATGTCTGATCAAAATTTAGATTGTTGAATTCCAAGTTCGGATCCAAGGTCAAATTAGCTCTGCACAGAGGGGTGACGTAACTGCTGTAAATTGGGAAAAACAGGATCCCAATTTCACTGCTAATGCATGAGCAGCCAGATGCTTCCTCAGATGCATCACGTGGGTATCCCAGAAGGCTCTGTTTTCCATTCTGTCTTTATCTCTGTGGTGGTATGTTGAAATATTTTTCAATAATATAGTTCATGCGTAGTCCTAAATCTTGGTGTACATTATGCTCTTGTTTTTTTATCTATGCAGTAAACCAACCCCAAATTTTGCATCAGTGCAGAACTACTGTCAGTTCTGCTCTTTCCTTGTACAGGGTGATTGGCCTTGTATCCACACCCTCCTAGAGTTTCTAAAAGTAGGCTGGTGGGTTTTCGGGATCCTTCTCATAGCTTTACACAGGATATGTGCAGCACAGTGGTTTCTGCCATTGCTACATTTACAAGGTAAGAACTAGGCATTTGGGGCACACAAAGCAGGGTAATATCTTTTGTGGTTAAGAGAGCATAGGGAAACAAAAGATCTTGAGCCCCTTCTAACATATTTTATGATTATTTAGGCCTTACAAAATTTCACTTTCATTGCAATAAATAGGTAATTTATAGAGAAAACTAATGTAATGGCACCACTTACGTGTAAGGACATAGATAAATATAGAAAAAAAATTGTGTCAAATTTAACTTCCTTTCAAAGTGACATTTCTTTTCTAGGCATGTAAGGTGTACATTCTTTGTCTCTCTAACAATCATCTCACAGCAACCTTGGTTCTAATAAAGATAAATTACTTTTTTTCACTCATATGATGAAGGCCTGGTAAACAAGGTTTAGCATTTAATTTATTCCCTGGAGCTCTGACACTGGAAAAATCTTCCTCTTATTTTTTTTTAATATTCTCCGTTATTAGGTTTCAATATGCCAGCCTCTGTTCTGAGTACTTTATTTCCCTGGACAGACAAAAAAAATGCAATAAGTCTTTCTCTTAGGTTGCTAATACTGTAATTTGGAACTTTTGTCATGATGAAAAATCTTTGAAAGAATGCTCTTGAGAACCCATGTTATGTATTTTGTTTCTTGGTTGAGGTAATAAGAGTTTGTTTATTTAACTTAGGTGTTTGAGCTGGTCACAACTAACACATTTAGGTTTGTCTTTGTTGAACAATGCAGTCAAAGGGTTTGATTTACCAGGGTTAAGTTGTGTTTAATAAAAGTAGCCAAACACATGCAAAGCAAATGAAATATATAGGATTTTTGCTTGCCCGTGCCTGAATGATAGATTAGTGAATAAGGTGACACTTTGCAAAGTGAACGTTAACTTTTCTAAACTAGAAATGCCTGTAATCTACAATGTTAAAGCATACCTAAACTCAACATTTTTACTTTATATAGAAGGGTAGGCAACCCTTCAATATAAAGTAAAAATGTTGGTGTTCCCCTGTGCCCGAACAAAGAGGAATACCAGGACTACCCATGACCAGATCGCAAGAAGGGCCAGCGCCATTGTGGGATCTGCAGGATTAAAGGTAAGTGTAATGTTTTTAAATTTACTTCCCCTTTAAATGTGTTTACTATGGAACACAATTGTTCTGTAGGTTGTAAGTAACCACCAACTATAAAGAAATAGGGATTTTGTAGATGGGCTTTTTACTTTTGTGAATGGCATCAGTTAAACATCAGTTATTGGTGCTTTAAGATTCAAAATGTATTGACAGGTGCACATGTACCTGTAGTTGTAATCTTTCTGACCTATTTTAGGTGTTTTATTTATATCTATTGCCTAGGGCTCTATTTATAAAATAGGGTGGGAATCAAATCCTGCCATTGAAACACATAAACACAAGGAATCTTTGAGAATGCCTAATTTTCCGTTTTTAAATAAAGCCCTATGTAGAAAGCATATGGTCATGGAAGATGGTTTATAGTCTGTCTATACAGAGGCAGATTTCTAAGCAAGATCAGCTGTTATGCGCCAGTGATCAGGAGGGAGGTGAAGTTGTTGTAGGCATGAGTAATCACCACAGTATACATTTTGCCTTTTGTAGTTATCCTGCTATATTTGAACAAAATTTAGGACTTTGTTTCGCTTAAACCAAGTGTACTTGCGCCAGTTTTAAAATGCTACTATCTGCATAATTATGCAATGAAAAAATGTTTCTACTTTTGTATGGTCAACATTTGATTGACGACACATAGAACAGGAAGTGAAGTAAATACTCCCTGATATGAACACAGACAGCTAGAAAAACCTGACAGAGGTTCTTATTATTCCAAAGCAAAAGAAAAACACTCTGCTTAATGGATGCACAAATATATATGAAATTCTGTATTTTTTGGACCATAAGACGCACCTGACCATGGGACGCACCCAGGTTCCAGGAAGAAAACAAGAAAAAAAATATTGTAAAATATAAAAAATTGTATAAATAAATATTTCATAAAATATAGCAGAATATTATTTAGCGAGAGGGAGATTGCACATTGCACAGGCACATAGCACATAGCACAGATATTGCACTACAAGACTATAGTGACAGGAAAGCTACAGCGCCTCCCTCTCCACTCCCCACTATTACAGGGAGCCTTCTCACACAGAAACACATCCCCAGCATCCCTATAGACGTGAGCTGCTGTTAAACACAGGGAGGGGGAAGGCTGGGCTCTGCGATCGATAGGATAAGGTAGGGGTGGACGGCTTTATGTTTTTTGTAATCCGAGCAGGGGAGGCTTCAGAATGGAGAAGCCATGCTGCAGGGGGGACGCCAGGCTAGATGGAACTGCAGCCACCTGCTGGGGCCCCCCTTTGAAGGGTGGGACGGTATTCAGACCAAAAGACGCACCCCCCATTCCCCCCCCAAATTGGGGGGGGGAGTGCGTCTTATAGTACGAAAAATACTGTATTTATATGCATTTTTTTTAGATTTACATTATTGTAAAATAATACAAAAAATTCTCCAAACTGCAAGGTACTTGTTGTCGTATTTGCAAATTCTCTAACTTCTCTTTAGTACCTATGTCCTGTATATATCTTTTATCTCATTGCTGATTTCTCACATATTTTATTTCTGTAGTGGAATAAAAGTACAATATGTGTATTTTTAGCAGGCACTGCTGCTTCATTGAAAGTGAATGTGTGTTATTTTCTTGCATTGTGACCAGCCCCTTTTATTGTGTCAGCAATTTTTAATACTGTTTTGGCAGCCATCCAACCCAACTCCTGCTGTCTGGCTGCTTTCGTCTGGCTGTTTTTGGATCCTGAATATTTAATATGTTTTTATGCAGTTGGTATTCGTTTACTAACTTGGTTCCAGGATAGATCCCTGCATCTCCCATATTTTGGATGACATCATTTGTGTATCCCAGTGTTTTTCAACCTTTTTTGAGCCATGGCACATGTTTTACATTGAAACAATCCTGCGGCACACCACAAATCAAAAATGTTACAAAATGACACTCTGTAGCTAATTCTCTTGTTTCTAACAATAAACAAGGCATTAAACTACCTAATGACACCCACTGACATAGATGAGTATTAAATTACTCTGCCAGCCACTACAGCACAGACACTCCACAATGGTAATTGGATAATTTTCCACAGTACACCTGAAGATCTCTCGCGGCACAGTGGTTGAAAATCACTGGTGTATCCTACCTCTTGTTTGCCTAATCAGGTTAGACACTGCAGACTCTCCCTTTAATCAAGGTTCCCCAGTCTGTTGATCCGTACAATCCTGCTGGTATTCAACTTACTTGTCCAGTTCTGTAACTTCCTAGTTATGCCCTGGACTTCCTAGCCTTGTTGCTGTTCAGTTTACAGACTTTGAAAGTTTACCAGAATCTCTCATGGCACTCTGCAACACTATTCTTCTCTTTCCTGAGGACTTGCCCGCCTTTTGCAAAGATCTGGATATCACATGTCCTGTTCTCCCTGTCTGGGAACCTCTTGCCCTTCCTCCAGTGGAACAACCTGGTTGTAACGGGACGGCTACAAAAAAACGTTGGCCTAGGTCTCAGCGTGAGGCCCCCTCCTCTGAGGTGCCCGCTGATAGACCCCACTACCAGGGCATGGTCTGCAAAGAATAGGTGCTATGTGTCCACTTGTTTTCGTCTTCATTAGGAAATATTTTGGAATTTTTTTTCTTCTTTATGACCAAATTTATAATTAGTGCCTTCAGTGTTAATTTTTCTAGGCCCGATTGTACTACTTCTGTTTTGACATTTTGCCCTTACAATGTGATTGTTTTATGATGTTTATACCTACCTCGTTTTATGCTACACTTAATTAACATTGATGTTACTGTGTTATTGTGTTTGTTTTTGTGTCTTTTCAACCCTGCCCCCTCCCTTCTTCTCCCCATGCCTACCCATGTCTTTTTGGCTATTGACAATGCCACCTTTTTGATCTCCCACGTGTTCCCACTAGAACATAGCGGGAAGGTGCCCCTCCTTTCCCACACCACTCGTAACTCTAGACTCTGCTCGGGTGGAGGTGGGCACATGGGCCCCTCCCATATAGCGCCTGCTAATTGCAGTCACATATCATGGCATTTATATTTGTGTCATTTAAGGTAAAAGGCCTGAATTCTAATAAAAAAAGGAAACTGGCTCTCCAGGAATTAAAGCGTCTGGCAGCGGACGCCTTGTTCCTGCAGAAAACCCATTATGATGCTAAAGGGACATTCAAATTCGCCTCCAGATAGGAAAGAAGGCTGGTGTAGCCATCTTGCTTAAACATACGTTTAATTTACGTGCCACCAAGGTCATCTTGGACGCAAATGGCAGATATCTTATTCTGAACGGTAATCTGGGAGATACTCCTTCTGTAATGTGTATGCACCAACATGGGCCAAATCACATTCATATCTAAACTACTCAACATAATCACTACACTCACTCACACCTATTTAGTTGTGAGAGATTTTATTTTAATTTTCTCTCCCACATTTGATAGATTGTCATTGTCTGACAGCCCCTCCTCCCAGGTTGCAGATCTGCCCTCCCACAGATTCTGTCACCTTGTACGTTGCTATCAATTATTTAACTCATGGTGGGTACAACACCCTTTGCAGAGACAGTTCTCTTTCTATTCCACCTCCCATAAAACACACTGGTATAGACCATTTTTTTGGTAAACTTACTACTCTTTCGGTTGAGTGTTCACACTGATATACAGTGATACCTCAGCTAACAAGTGGCCCTGCTAACACATTTTTCAGCTAACAATTTTTTTTCACTGTTTAGGAGACTCGGTTAACAAATATGGACTCGGCTGACAAATGTAAAAACAACAGGAACAGGGCTTCCCTGCTGCTCATGTGCAGGACAGAGGCTAGGGGGAGGGGCGCCTAAACGATTACCTCCTCAAACTCTCCTCAGCTCTGGAGCAAAATTTCCAGGATAATGAGGGTTTCAGTCTCAGTTGCCTCCACTTTGTGTGAAGCCCACAAAGCAGTTATTAGGGGACACTGTACTGTATAAAATCTTTACTAGGATGTTGGCAAACTGCATATCCAAATGACTCCCCTCCTTATCCATAAGGATCAAACTGGGGTTCATACCTTTTAGACATGCCAGTGACTATAAAAGTAGAGCTATCTCTGTGATAGACGCTATCAGTTATCGTAAAACCCAATCTCTCCTACTCAGTTTTGACATGGAAAAGCCCTTTAATTGCCGTTTAACTGGCCGTTTATGTTCGCTACATTACGCCGCTTTGGGATCAGAGGCCCTTTCTTGCAAGCGATCAGGGCACTCCACACCATATCATCAGCCGTAGTGAAACTACCCAATGCTACGTCCAATTCTTTCCCTATTAGTAATGGGACCAGGCAAGGCTGACCACTGTCCCCCCTCTTGTTAACCCTCTCTATAGAGCCCCTTGCAGCTGTCATCTGAGCCAACCCAGATATCAAGGGAGTGGACATATGGGGATCTCACTACATCATATCTCTGTATGCTGATGATATTCTTCTAACCCTCACTCAACCCCTCACCACACTCCTGAATTTTTGGAAAGAACTGGAGAGATATGGCTCTCGTTCAGGCTACAAAGTGAATGCCCAAAAGACTGAAGTGCTCCCTCTTAATTTATTGGCTGCTCTGACCAGCTCTCCCCAAGGCTCATATCGCTTCACTTGGTGCTCCTCGCATAATAAATTCTTAGGTGTACAGATAATTATTCTTACCCTCTCCTTTACAAACACATTCCCCCCCTTTTTTTAAGGAATTCACAGACTCCCTGACTAACCGGAAACTGCAAACTATCTCCCTCCTAGGCTGTATTGCTGCCCTGAAAATGATGATGCTCCATAAGCTCTTATACTACTGTGAGACATTTCCTATTCTAGTACCTGGACGTGTCCTACAGAAACTTCCAAATGGAATTATTTGACTTTATTTGGACATACATTTACACTGCCTGGCATCTTGGTCCACCCTTCATCCTCCTAGTGTTTGGAGAGAGATAGAAGAGAGATGGGTATGGCATACCCACCCAAATGTACCACTCTGGGGTTGCGCTAAATATGCTCTGACCAACTCGGCATCTATGATGCAATCTATTATACTTACTCCACTTATCCCAGATAGTCTCTCTGCTTCCATGTCACTCCCAGGAGAGCAGAGCCTTTTTTTGTCATTTCCAATATTCAACTGAATTCACACTGTTCACTTTCCCCCGACATACAGGAGAAATGTAATTTGCCCAACATATTTACAAATCAGGCACTATATACAGTCCATTTAGCCTCCCTCCGGGTTCCCAGCTCTTGCCCACTTTGAGAGACTCTGTAGAGATAGACTAAACTCCAAGGGTTTAGTTTCCCCCTTTTTTAAGTTTCTCCACACAGAAGACTCCACCACGAGTGCTAAATTCTCCTATAAGTTTACATGGGCAAGTGTTTTTTGGAGAGGGAGCTATCTTTAGCATTATGGTCAGACCTATGGACCTCAGCCAACAAAATCTCTATATGGGTGACATACAAATAAAATAGCTGCAATATTTTATTCCATTGGTACCATACTCCAGAGGTTTTTCATTGACTCTTTCCTACGGTAGACCCATTGTGCTGGTTTTGTGGGGCCAACAGGGGCACCTTGGAGCACATCTTCTGGGACTTCCTGCTGATTGAAGGTTTCTCAACACAGGTGGGGAAGCATATTACTGATGTTACCTCGCTTGATCTTCCACTAGACCGGTTAACACATCTATTGGGCTTACATGGCTGCTCGCTCCTTTATAATCTCTCACTGGAAAAACACTGTACCTCCATCTAGAGAAGCACTGCACAGCAGGATTCAGGACATTCCTTTAATAGAATACCTTACTGCAATGCTACATGATAGATTAACTAAATTTCTACTTTTTGTACCCTTACCTCTTAACTGGTCAAGAGACTGAAAGTGATTTATATAAGTGAGTTATTTGTAACATTCTATATTTATTCAGAAAAGTATGAAATGTCTGTAAATCTGTATTATATCGATAGCCCAGTTTATACCAGGATTGTAGGTTTAAGTTTGGTATAAGGAGCTCAAAAAATTGCAAAGGAACTAGAATTGAGATTGATTCTGTATCTATACATTTTGTACTTTTAAGTTTTTTCCATATAAATAACATGGCATCTATTGGAGGCAAATGCAGATTTAGTCTAAATGTCGAACAGGAATTTTCCAGTAAAAGAGCCAAATAATTACCTTTTGGTATTTACATTTTTTCAATATCCAACCATCTTTTATTTACCTCAGGCTTTATGCATAGCTCCAGATGATCCAACAATGACGCCAGGTAATAATCCATTAGATAAGTCACCCCCATTCCACCTACTTTCTTTGATCGAAATAAAATTGAATAAGATAATATTAATTATCTAATAATAATGAGAGAAACGGGATTTCCTATTATTCCATATAAATTTATGTATTATAGATTGCAAGGAGGTTAAAATAGAGGAGGGATGGTTGGGGGATGGAGAAGAATAATAGGTATGGTTCGAAATAAATAAAGAATTTTTGGGAGAATTCCATTTTAAAGGCCTCAATACGTCCCAGCCAGGACAATTCCACTTTTGAGAGACCGCTAATATCTTTTCGTACCAAATCTATCAATGGTGTAAAGTTACAGTTAACCATATTGGACAACGAGCTTGGCAAGTGAATACCTAGGTATAAGATACTGTCCTTTGACCACCCAAAAGGGAAGTCCCTAGATATTTGTACCTGGAGTTCTGAAGATACACCTACCTGCAAAAAACTACATCTAGAATCATTATTCTTGTAATAGCTGACAGATCCAAAGACTCCAACTACTTGCAATAAAGCTGCCATTGAAGTCTGTGGATCTAATAATGTGAGAATCACATCTTCAGCAAATAACCCTACAACATATGAAGACTCACCTATTTGTATACTTTTGATTTTTTTGTTGTCTCTAATAGCTTGCGCAAAAGTTTCCATAATTTATGTAAAAAGAGTAGGTGGTAAGGGACAGCCTTGGCGAGTTCCATTAGTTATACTAAAAGAGGAGGACAGCATATTCGATAAATATACTTGAGCCGAAGGGTAAGTATAAAAGGCCATGGTGGCTGACTAAATTGTACCATGCAGACCGAATTTCTGCAGTACTGCATGTAGGTAACCCCAGTGCACTTTATCGAAAGCTTTCTCCACATCAAGCGTAAGAAAGATTGTCGGTTCACCAGAGGTCTCTGCAATTTTAAGCAGATTTATCATACGTCGGGCAGCGTCAGAAGCATGACGACCTTTACCAAACAGCACTTGGTCACCATGGACAAATTGGGGTATTAATTCCTGAAGTAGTACTGCAATCAGTTTAGCAAAAATTTTAAGGTCTGTATTTAACAGCGATATAGGCCTAAAATTTTGACGGTGAGATGGTGCTTTCCCCTCTTTTGGGATAGTAATTATAATGGCCTTAAGCATCTCTGGAGAAAAATAACCAACTAATATCGCTTGGTTATAAACCGCAGATAAATATGGAGATAACAAGCAACTATAAGCCTTATAATATTCAGATGCAAAACAATCAAATCCTAGGGATTTGTGCACAGGTAAACTTTTGATCACTTTCTCTATCTCTAGAGGAGAGATCGACCTATTAAGAATATCAACCTGTTCCCTGAAAGTTTAGGTAAATTTATCTTTTAATAAATTTTAAGGAGGGGGGCTGTCTTATTTGATGGCCCTGCCTTATCATCGGGGAAACACGGTATGTCGATCCTCTTTGAGAATATACAGTTCTTGGTAATAATCTCTAAATGCATTAGCCATATCTTAAATTTCAAGGAGTAGACATTCGGAGCGTATAAAGTTACTAGTGTTCTAATTATGTTATTAAATAAAATAATATATAAAATAAAAAAATAGAATCGGAAACCAATAAAACTCAAATGTCAAGGAGAAATAAGAAAGAGAATCCATAATGCATTCATAAAGCAGTATCTTACTGCACATCTTGTATGTGGGGTAACTAAAGCGGGGTAACAAACACCGGATAGTAAACTTTATATTGTAACTTTTCCTCAGAGCAAATATAGCACTCAAGATAGTTTCCACCCTGGGGAAAGACAACCAAGATTTTGACCTGATCTGGATGCTTGTGGGTGGGAGCCATTGCGCGAAACAATAAGTTTCACAGGGAACCCCCATCTATATTGAATATGGTGTTCCTTCAATGCTAAGATTACAGATATAAATTTTTTCCTTGCCATGATTGTAGATTGAGATAGATCAGAAAATAGGGTGACATTAGAGTACGGGTCTGGCAACTTAGATTCTTGCCTAGATATGGTCATTAGTTGTTCTTTGATGTGGAAAAATGAATACGTGCTGGAACATCTCTAGGAATTTTCTCAAGGAGATGCGCAGGTTTAGGGAGCCTATGCGCTCTATCAATCAATAGATCAAAAGATGCCGCTCCTGGTAATAATTTTAAAATTAACTTAGATAAGTAGTTATATAGTTCAGTTGGAGGAATATTTTCAGCAATACGCAAGGAAACTAACATCTCTTTAAGTGTAGTGTCCGAGACTGGGCAATCGGAGGTGGGAAAAGCCCCTATAGGATCAGTAATTTCTGTTTCTTCTGATATAGGAGATATGGCTGGGCTTACCCTATTCTTGGTGTCATCTGGAATCGACAGTTTCAGTTTGGCTTTAGCTGGACTTGCATTTGTAGAAGAAGAATGAGATGTGCTGTCCGATCCACCCTCTTTCCCTATAGACATAGATCTTTCAGTGTGGTCAGTAAGAGTGGCCGCGTTCTTGTTATGCCTGGAGACACGCCTAGCCACGCCATCTTGACTTGTCTGATCAGCCGCAGTGAAGAATTCTGCACGTTTCCATGGCGTAGACCCGGATTTGCATTTGCCCATTGTTGCAGGGGATGGCCCAGCGTATCAGGTACAGGTGGAAGCTGATGAAGATGCTCAGTAATAGTCGCTAAATAGCCCGGTGTCAAGTCCCGCTGCAGAGCCTTAAGTAGAAGCCACCATCCGCTTCCACTTCCGGCCACTTCCCCAGCTCCAAGGCTTTTCTATGACTGCCCCAACCATTCCTTGCCCGAAATCAGGCATGCACAGAAGAAGATTTTTCCTCAAGGGGAAAAAATTTACAATCTCAGGCATGAGCAGGGAGATTGGCATTTTTATTTTTACTCATTTACAGCAGGCTTCCACACAGTGTGAGATCGGGTGATTAAGCCAGAAACCAACAAACAAAAAAGAAGTTGGCTTATTCTGAGCCATAACAAAGATGGATAACAGGATGGTACTGGACCTGATCCGAGAAAGCTTGTGGTCCGAGGTATTGAGTGACTTGAGGAAGATAAGGTGAGTTTTTTAAGTTCTGCTTTAACCTTGTTTAAGAGTCATTTTCTGCCCTATTATAATTCTTCCAGCATCATATCTGGGAGGTCTGAAATACTAATGTATTTCCTTCTACACAAATCCTCCCACAAAAAAATCAGAATAGAAGGGAGCCACAGGTCC
The DNA here is from genome assembly GCF_032062135.1 of Pyxicephalus adspersus. NCBI lineage: Eukaryota > Metazoa > Chordata > Amphibia > Anura > Pyxicephalidae > Pyxicephalus > Pyxicephalus adspersus. The sequence goes on from NC_092858.1 coordinate 118,598,930, forward strand.
TCAGTAACAGGATTCTTAAGTTCAGTTTTAAACATTTAACCTGGCTGAAAGGTTCACATTTAATTTTGGTTGCTGAGAAAAGTATCACATCAGTTTTTTTTCATAAATAATCCTGTCAGTAAAATGCTGCTTTTGAAAAAATAATGTAAATATCTAACTTTGGAAGCAGGGAACTGCATTAAAAATAGAAATAAAATAGTGGTGATAGTTTCAATATCTTTTTCTAATAGCTTGCTAAGACTTCTCTAATTAAAAAACGAAAAAAAAAAAAAATAATTTCAAGAGAGTTAATGGGCTGGGTTCTGTAGAAAGCCATTAAATACCAAACATCTATTCGATGTTTGTGGGCTAAAGCTGATTAAAGCTCAATTACTTAAGCTATAATTCAGAAACGGAAAAATGTCCATTTTTTTGGAATGTTTAAATCCAAGTGTATAAATGGAGTATATTGGATGTTACATTTAAAAAGCAAACCTTTCTTTCTCTTTAGACTGATAGATAACATTTTGTAACTAATACTGTTTTATATTTTTGTAATTTACCTTTGAATGTACACAGAGGATTAAAAACATTATTAGCATTCAGCTTGCTGAAATGGGCTGATCTGTACTGATTAGGACTTATTTTGAAAAAATGTAACATTTTAATTCTGAATGTTAATTTGTTTTTGCTTTAGAAACTCAAACTGGCCATTACCAGCAAACTAGGGATTATGGGCACGTCTGTAGACACACAGACATGACAATTATTAATTAGGTCGAACAATTTCTTAATCCTGAACCCAATGAGCTTTTTTTAAAGCACATACAAAGTTAGCACCTAACATTATACCTGACCAGGACTCCATACAGAAAGCTAAATTCTGCAAAATGTCTTCTAAATTGAAAAAATATTCGGTCAGACATGAGCTAAAAACATTAACACAATACCTCTGCTGCTGCCATCCTGAACTGTTTTCCACCAAGCTACTCCCCGACTGATTGCTACCACACTCTTGGAACTTAACAATTTGACAATCTTCACTACAACCCATATTACAGGAGCTGCTCACATGGACTTGAGTCTTCTGCACTGCTCTTTGTACTTCTATGGATCACAATTTCCTGTCACTATGTATTGCTCACCATGCCCTCTTCTCTGCTCGTTCACTCTCCTGCTTTCTCTGTCTACTTCTGCTCCTTTTTTCTCTCTTACTACCTGCTGGTGACATCTCACCCAACCCTGGTCCCCCTCTCAGCCTTTCTCTTCCCTACCCTCTCACCAACATTCACCCTCCTAACCTCATTACTATCCCCACTACCTTTAAGTTCTCATCCCCTCTCTGTGGCAGACTTTGGACTGCCAGATCTGTGGGCAATAAATTAACCTCTATCCACAACCTTCTCCTTTATAAATCTCTAAATGTCCTGGCTCTCCTTGAAACCTAGCTTTCCTCCTCAGATTCCACATCTGCTGCTGGTCTCTCCTATGGTGGCCTGTTCTTCACTCATACCCCCAGACCTGGCAACAGAGCAGGGGTTGGTGTGGGCCTCTGCACATACAGAGTCCTCCCTACCCCGCCCTCCCTCATTTTCACTTATTTTGAAGCCCACTCTGTCCGTCTTTTCCACCCCCTACCCCCTATTGTTGCTGTTGTCTACCACCCCCCCCGCCCCATCCCACAATTTCTGGGATAAAATGCCTCCTAGCTTCCACATATTCTTTTCCATGACCCACCCTCACCTGGTGACTTTAATGTTGCAAGGAACGACCCCAACCATCCTTCCTCAGCCAAACTGCTCTCCATCACCTCCTCCTTTGCAATTTCGGGATAAAATGCCTCCTGGCTTCCACATATTCTTTCCCATGACCCACCCTCACCTGGTGACTTTAATGTTGCAAGGAACGACCCCAACCATCCTTCCTCAGCCAAACTGCTCTCCATCACCTCCTCCTTTGGACTCACACAGAACATCAACGGCCCCACACATATCGCTGGACACACTTTAGACCTGAAATTTTCCAAACTCCCACCTTGATAACTCATCATTTCCCCTTTCTGATCACAACCTTATCAACTTCAACCTAACTCCTGCTCCACTCCCCCACAGCCCAGACCTGGCCAATGACAGAGAGATATCCGTAATCTTGACCACAACCTCTTCTCAAACTGCCTTACGTCCCTCACCCCCACTCTCTCCAAAATCACCTCCCAGATGAAGCTGCCACCCAGTTAAACCACTCTCTCTCCTCGGCTCTGGATAAAGTTGCCCCTGCCACCTTCCACTACCTCCGCTATGCCAACCCCTGTCCCTGGCACAACAATCATCAAACACCTACAAAAGACTGTTTTCCGCCAGTGAAGGAAATCTGGCCTCAGTGCTGACTTCATGGACTACAAAGCCAGACTACATCATGTAACAGCTGGCCAAATAAATCACAGAGCTTCGTTCAGGATGACAGGTACATCTGCCCCAGATTTTCATTTTAACCTGAAGGTGGGGTTGAAGTACCAGGCTTCTTGGCCAGGTGGGGGGTAGTTAAAGAGGCCTGCGTATGATCAGGTGTAACTGTCTCACCTGAAATGCATCCTGGAAATTAGGCTGGGGATATAAACTCCCAGCCTGCTTATTCCTGTGGCTCTGTCTTGGCTGGAGAGCTAGGAGGAGGTCCAAGGTGAACTGGGAACTGGGAACAGTGAACTGTTCCCCCACAACAACCTTCACTGCCCAAGACACTGCTGCCTAGAGATAAAATTGACAAAATCAGAAAAGATGTCTCTGCTCACCGGGCCGTCCCAACCATATCCACCCCTTCCATCTGTAAATCATCACTGACCTCCCTCAGCCCTGTTACCGTGGACGAAGTCTCCTCTTCTCATCTCTATCTGCTACCTGTCTCTTGACCCATTTACGTCTGATCTACTTTGTGCCCATACCTCCACCCTAGCCCTAACCGAACTATTCAACTTCCCCCTTTCTACTGGTATCTACCCCTTCGCTTTCAAACATTCCATATTTCTCCCTATCCTGAAGAAACCCTCACTAGACCCCTCCTTACCTTCAAGCTACCGTCCCATTTCCCTTCTCTTATTTGTTTCCAAACTCCTTGAGCGCCTGCGCTCCATTGGTATCACTGACACTGCTCTCTCTTGGTTTGTTCCTATCTGTCTGACTGCTCCTTTCAAGTTTCTTTCAACAGTATTTCCTCCTCTCCCACTCTCCTCCCTGTAGGCTTTCTCCAAGGGTCAGTCTTTGGACCGGTTCTCTTTACTCTGTACACCTCCTCATTCGGTAGTCTCATCTCCTCCTTTGGCTTACAGTACCATCTGTATGCTGATGACACTCAAATCTATCTGTCCACCCCTGACCTGTCTCCCCCCAGTCCTGGATAAGGTCTCATGCTGCCTGTCAGCCATCTCATCATGGATATCTGACAGATTTCTGAAACTCAATCTAGATAAAACCAAACTCATCATCTTAACCCCCTCAAATTCCAAATCTTCCCCTGACACATTCCCAACAGTTAACAACACTGTTATTTGTCTCTCCCCTCAGGCACGTAGTCTTGGTGTCACCTTTGATTCTGCCCTCTCATTCACCCCCCATATTCAGAACATTTTCATGTCCTGTCACTTTCACCCGCGCAACATCTCCAAAAACTGCCTCTACCTGTCCCCAGAGACCACCAAACTCCTTGTACATTTGTGTTTAGGAGGCAAATACAAATAGGAGCCAGAATTTTACCTAGTAGTATTCCTCATACTCACTGCCTTTTACAGCCAACAATAGTGAAAAACTTTGAAAAGTTGTTTTCAAAATAAATTAATTTATTCCAGATCCATACCAAAAATAAACCATTGTGTCATCATTCTGTGCATTACTGTCTAACACATGACATATTTGAGGATATACATGTTCATCAATGATAAATAGACTCCACTAAAGGCACCATTACTTGGATGGATCATGTCCCTATATCTATTTCTACACAAGAAATAATTTCCACCAACAGTGTACCTTTACAGTGCAATAACCCCTACATAATGGAAACTTCTCATATGTCTAAGATTCTATAATATCTTAATGATTTTTATTAACTGAATGCCCCATCAGTGGATGACATTTTTTGTCTACAAGCAATTTATTTATGGCATATATTAACAACAAAATTTTAACTAAACTTGAGGCTCTTGAAAAACTAAACAAAAAGCATTCCTCACTATCTATATTGATCGAGTTGATCTAAAAAATATCTGAATTCTCAACTGAAATGTGAAAACAAAAAACTCATTAGACCTCAATTCAGCTATTACTCAAATTGCAACACAGCTGGCAGCCTTCTAGCTAGGCAAGACAGCCCAAAGCGAAACCAATAATAGCTTCATATTTCATATTTTAACCAAATCTAAACGTATTAACCCTCGAGACATAGCTGTCACTTTTAGCCCTTACTATCAAGCCATTGACAATCTGAAAGATGATATAAGAACATATTTCAGAGGTTAATATAGCTAATTTTTTGGGCTGTTTCAATGTACCTTAACAGAATACAAATTGATTTTTCCTAATATTCCATGTAGTCTGCCAGCACTAGACTCTAGATAAAGACAGTATGGCTAACAGATTACTACCAGATAAAAACACATTGGCCTTTGTGGCTCTTTAGGACAATTCTAAATATTTTAATGAATTCTAACCTACTCTCCTTAACATGTTTTCAACAAAGTTGCAACTCCTGGCTTATTCCGACCAAAAGTGCTTAGAGCATACCTAAACTCATAATTTTCACCTTACATAAAAGTGTAGACAACATTTTAATGTAAAGAAATGTTCTGTTGTTTGTTTTTTAAAGTGCAACAATCTTTTTTTTTTTTATAAAAAAAAGGGTGCAGCACCACCCCCTAATTCTCAATCAAATGAATGGGCACGCAAAGCCTCCCGGGATACCTATGCCACACATCCTGGGAGGCCCTTGGGTTATCTTTTTCGCCTTTTTGTGAAAAGGGAAAAAAATAACCGATCTCATGAATGTGCAGTGGGATTGGCAAGTTTTTTCCAACCTATGTAACCCGATCTTGCGCCTGGTCAGGTGACATAGGAAGAAGAACCCTTAGGAAGAAGAGAAGAAGACGGCGGCGCCTGGAGCGTCGACCCGAAGATGGATGCTGAGATGACGCGGGCCTGGGTTAAAGAGATCCCTGAATGGATTGGACTGCCCTGCAGGATTGAAGGTAAGTGTATTTTTTGTGTTTTGGGGATTTTAAGTTTAGTTCCTCTTTAAAGCTAAATCTGCCACTGTACTAAAGCAAGGGAAAGAGCCAGGGTCAACCCTTAATGTCTCTTCCAATGCAAACTTCCGATTTGCAAATAACTACAGCAATCTGCTGCAGGCTTAACTCCACTGCTAACCACTCCCATATAACTGAATAGGAGCGATTGGAATCCACTTTGTGCAGGTGTTTGCCGGCAGTTGGGGTGGACTTGTGGTGGATTGTGAATGTGGTTGCTCGATGCAACATGTTGCTTTTGGTCACCCTTAAGTAGCCAGCTGCTTCCATTGATTTGATTTTAACCGCAGATCACTGCAGATTGAAAGCTGTTGAAGGCAGTGGCTGCTGGAGGTTTGAGATGACCCAGAAGTTGTCTTTATCAACTTTCCGAAAACTTTGAACTGCAGCAAAACTTAATTGCCCCCAACTGCTTGAGGTTTAACTGTGGTTAACACAACTGAATGGTTGCACAGTACTGAAGAGGGGGGGCAGGGAGTTCCTAACAGCTGTGGTATTCAAGTGCAAATCTGAAGGGGGTCTATCTATCTTTTTTTTTATTGTCCTTGTATTACATGAATCTAATTAAACAGGTTTTATTAAAAAAGGGTAAGTACATGAGAAGAATCCTTAATATTATTAGACAGACAGAACTTAAATTTTCTCCCATGCTACATGCTTTAAATGAAGGGAAGGCATTTCAAAGAATCCACTGAGGATATCTTAAACAAGTCCTTTGAAAATCTATTTGCCGATGATGTTATCCTTATGCTCCCCGGCTCAGCTGTCTCCTGAGTGGATTTATATAATTTATTCCTTTTTCCAATTACAAAATGAATGAGTCTAATTCTAATATATTGAAATGAGGGATTGATAGCAATATTCAAATTCCCTTTTTTTAAACTTGCAGTGAAAATAGTATCCAATACTTAGGGTTCACTCTCACTTCATTAACCTTATCTATATTTCAGAGGAACTATACCACTTATTTGAATGGCTTACTTTGACTGCCATTTTTAGTCAACAAGCTTGGCAGCTTTTAAAATGATGACTCTCCTGAAAATAATATGTTATTTTGACTCTCCTGAAAAGTATGTTATATTGTTACTTTGATAACTTTTGTTCCATGAATAATATCTGGAAATGATGGAGGGCTAGCATCAATATTTCAAAAAGCACCACATCAAGGGGGTATTGGTTATTTTGCTCTTTTTACTTAAGATTACTTTGACACCAGATTAAATATTGCTAACATCTAGGAAAACATAATGTAATAAAGAAAAACACTTTGGGCTTTGGGAATGGCATTTTTATTCAACTCCCAAACTCAGTATTGCTCAATCCTATTTCTACAAAACTTAGAACTGTGACGTCAACTGCAAATGACCATTGTTTTAGTTTGTTTAGTAGAAGATGAATGTGAGGAAGCACATTTTTACCAGTGTTTTGGTTTCTACTGTGGTTTTGGCCAGCCTTCTTTTAAAAATAAATTCTTTTATCTTTTAAAAGTTCATTTAGGTGCAAGTAGCATGCAAAGGGCATTGGCAATCATAGGATATTTTCTTTATTTACTTTAAGTTGCTCTTACAGGTCCCCTTTAAAACCCCCTGCATTTAACATTTTTTACTCATATACATATTGTGAAGGGCTGGCAGAGGACCAGGAGCCCACAGAAAAAGCAGTACCAATATTTCACAGGCAAAAAAATCAGACTAGGCTGCATATACTCACAGGGACAAAAACAGGCTAGGTCAGCAACAGTAAATCAGACGAATAACACACCAGCAGCAAGTTAGTGCTACAGCAGGCACTGGCCACTAGGAGCAGAGAGGCTATAAAGTCTTATCTTCCAATGGCAGCACAGATCAGGACCTATTCTGCCTCTAAAATCCATGTGAGCAGGAGATACCAATCTTATTTCACACTTATTAAACTCTCTTGCACTTTAGTAAGATATGTAGTCCAGAATCCTACACTAGAATTGTAGCACTGTTGACACTGCATTGTCGTGTAACCAAGAAGTTCAGACACTACACCTCCTTTTTAACATACCATAGTCTGGCCCCTGTTCATGCTAACCTTCACCTTTGCAGGGATATGCTGAGAAGAGAAAAGGCTAAGCCAGAAGTTACAGGATTCTCTGATCATTAAATATATGACCCAACCAATTTCTTCCCCCTCTGCTGAAATAATCTCCTCACTGGAGTCACCTGTGGATACCAGTCTCTAGGAGAAATGCAGGTCCTTGGGGTTTAGGGGGCTAGTTTTAACCATCGGAAGGACCTTCACAACTTGGCTTCTGAGGTTTTTTGAGTAAAATATGCAGTCCAGATTTCTTTACTTTGAACATTCAATTCACCAATGGAGCAATTCTGTATAAAATCCATATAAATGCAGCACTAGTTTTCACAAAAAAGTAGAAAATGCTTTGTGTATTGTTATATTCTGAATGGCAAACTCTTAGTGCTTGCTAAACAAAATCTAAAAATGTCTTATCTAACAAAAAGGTTAAATTCTATTCTGTAACAGTGCAGATTTGCAAAAAATGTTTATCACTTCTGATATAAAGATAGACAGAAGATAGCTTTAAGACCCAACATACCGATGGTTTTATTATCCCATCACAATCCAAAAAAGTAATTGAACTCATTAGATTAATCATCATTTTTAGTAAGTGATATATTTTGATTGGTTTGATTGGTTTGCATGCAGAATATTTGTATCTATCAATACTATGCTTTTCTCTGATCTAGCACATCCATCTTGCTGCTTGTTATCTTCTTGCCACAAGCCAATGTCATTTGTCTTAATTTTTTATCTCCTCTTCCTTCATGTCCCTTGCATCTCATTTATCTTGTCAGGATGAACTTATTCATTTAGATAAATTTGTTTTGGGGACAAAGTTTACATTACTTGTGATATAAAAAGTTAACTCCTTGCATGCTTCATAAGATTATATTTTTATATATTTTACATTTCATTTTTATTTAGACACTTTTTTGATCTCTAGTTTAGTCGACCAATAAAAAAAATTATTAAAATGTAATGTTGATGGTAGCAGATATAGTTAATTCATTTTTAAATTGATTAGAATCCAGTAAATGTTGTGCTAAATATGCTTCTATAGCAATGCAGACCATGTCAAATTATAGTGAGAAAAAAGTGAATAAAATTTAAACCCCAGGTTGAGCTATATATCCAGACATACAGTAGGTAAATCGGTTAGGCACAAATAATAAATTAGAAATATCTTGAAAAGGTGGTGTAATTTCCTGATTTTTCTTACTGTTAGCATCTGGTAATCACTTTGCCAACAGCACTTCAATTAGCTGAGGCTAAGGCAAAAGACAGAAGGGGGAAATCCCAGAAAAGGAGTCCACAGCAACTATAAATTAGTAAAAAAAAAAAAAACAACAATATCACATTATTATTTACAACTATGACCACTAAAGACATTTAAAACATTTAATGCTTTAAGGGCTGAAAGACACATTTATGAACTGGTGCACTTTGTAAATATTACTGAAATGCATGCTATATACCTTACATACTTTGGCACATTGTGGTTTTATTTATTTTCAATTGTACTCCAACACAGTAAATAATCAAGTCTGGGTAAGCAACTGTCACTCAACATTTATGGACATGCACATATATACTTTGCAAAGTGAACCAAAAACATTGCTTTGCAGACAAATTCCAGAAAATGATAAAATATAGCATTCTGTTGAAGTTTATTACTCTTTAAACATATTATTCATTTGAGAAATATAAAAATTAGGAATTTTCAAGAATTGTTTTTTTTAGACTTTTGAATACCACTCATATCCCACTACTGGAACATGTAATTCCTTCAAGTTGCATTTGTCAGGAGAAACCACAGTGCCCAGTGTAAGAAGAAAAGTGGAAGATAGCAGTAATGTCCAGGACTCTTAATTGTATATTATAAAACAGAATATACAACATTAGTATAGAAACCTAAATTATATTTCTTCTTTAATTTAGTCGTAGCTCCTTTTTTATCTTTTTGCATCTATTTGTATTTGCAGTTAGGAAAGACCAATACCATGACTCCTATGATCTCCTTTGTTTCAATGCAGATAAGATTTATATGTTTAAAAATAACACTGATTTTATGTTTCCAAGTTACGTTGACCTTTTTAAAAGCACACATAATTGCTATCTATGTACTCATAGACATCTGAAAACATTGCAGGCTAATTTTCTAGCACTGATCTGGAAATGTGAAAATAAGCATACAGCTAATTATTCTAAAAATAAATAGAAGTTATGCTACCCTGTATGTTACTCATGCTTTCAAGTTACTGGAAGCATGGTCAAACATGTTTTATTTATAGATGGATATTTTGTGCAGTTAAGTTGTGCGTGGGTTTTTGTAATCATGTGTGCATTTGAAACTGAAACACTAATGTCAATGATTGCATAGTCAAAAGCATTACAGCTGATTTTGAATCATCAGTGCTGGCATGCATTTCAGGTCAATTTAAGGAAAAAAGGCTCAGTTAGATGGAAATCCCAGTATGACATAAATACACTCATTTCATGATCTATAAAGTTACCACTCACACAAATTATATCACACTTTATTAGAATGATTATGACATGTTTGTATTTGGTAACACTAACAGAAAAATCAATGTTTCTAATAAAACTACAAGCAGATTTAAACTGCATTTATTCTATCTAATATTGTATTAAGATTCTCTTAAAACTTATCACAATCCCCCTTCTTAAACTGAAAGTAAACTATAAAAATAAAAAAAGTGTCACCAAGGAGGTCTTTTGTTGCTGAAGGGACAAGCAATTTTTCTTTTACCACTAAAATAACCTTACCTGTCTTACAGTTTTTTAAATACACTCACCTGTCCCTGTCTGTTTATGCTTTCTTCTCAGCTTCTTGGTTTTAGATGTTGGCCATCTTGTTCAGCCGAGCCAGGATGACGTGACTCAAGTGCATGTGTATTGGAGTTCATGTAGTTCTGGCAGCCCTGGAGCATACCGGGATACCTGACATGCACAGCTCAGCATTTTTTTTATGTTAGAATACAGCATGTGTAAATATATATATAGTGGATAACTATGTAAGTATTGCAGAAGGGATATCTCCTAAAGACATGCCTAGTCAAAAATGTTTTCAAAGCAGAAGTTATTTTAAAGCTCCAACTATTTGGGTCTTTGGATGATGCAAATCATTGAGGTGTAAATTTATGACATCTGGTGTTTTTTTAGGGTGTGTTTGGTAAACATGAAAATTATTATTATTATTATTATTATTATAATTATTAATATTAAACCTTTGATTGATAAAGTGCCAACATATTACACACATTAAATTGTGCAATTGACAGATACAAACAATAGCACAGGAGAAGCAGAGGACCCTTTACAAAAGAACGTAGAATCCAAGAGGTGGGGGAGAATAATATCCATTTGGTGTTTAAAAATTTACAGCAGGAAGTGGTTAAGATGTCTTAGGTCCCAAAACATTTTCATACTTGGGCCTGTAGATACTGCTTTAAAACAGAGCTTATGAATATACAGGGGAAAGAATATGTTCTTGTAAGGCCCTGGTCAGCACCTGTCCGCACCAGACACCAGCCCCCCAATCTAACACCGCAGTCTTCACCTTTAGTAAGCCCCCACTCAGCCTTAAGAGACTGGTTGCATCTCCCAGCACTTGGTTGCCCCCAGGACTTACTGCGCAGGGGATGGTTTCTAAGGATGGGCTGGTAGCAGGCAAAGAGCTCACAGTTAGAAGTACCAAGATTCCAGTAGACTAGTCCAGAATTTAAAGCCAAAGAACATAGCAGAAAATCCATCCACCAGGCAGCAGAAACAGGCAAGGTCAGCAACATTAATTCGGACGTAGCTCACTCCAGCACAGATTAGCCCAGCTATACGCTACAACAGGCACTGGTGACTGGGAGCAGAGAGGCTATCAAGTCCCAGCAGCCAATGGCAGCGCAGGAAAGAGTCAGGAGCTAATTGGCACTGAAATCCCCTTCAGCTGTGCACATCCTCACAGAGTGGTGCTGGGGTGCCAAAAATACATCAGGCTGCACGGCTAAAGGGAAGCAGGGGCTATCTTAGTTCCTCCGGGCTCCAGCAAATGACATCACTGGACAGAATAAACTGTGTTTTATACTGCAATAGCGCACAGCACAGAGTCGCCGGACAGATGAGCATTTCATAACAGTTATACTAAATAGGAAAATCATTTTAAAGCCTAATTCAGTTTTTTTATGTTTCAGTTGGTCAGCAGTCATGAAAACTTAAAGCGGAACTAAATTTCTTTTTTAGAAATTCATGATCAGACAGGTTGTTATTGCAGAAAGGGTAAGGTGATGTCCCTTCTGCAATAATCCCTCCTACCTGCTTGATCGCTGCAGGTATCTGTAACCCGAAATGTGCAGTTACGACTCTCCAACCTTCCCAACCAAGATGGTTGAAGATTGTTTCCAGTAAAAGAAGATGAAGAGACAGCCTTTTTTTATTCAGGCTATAACTGCTTTATGAAGACTATAAGACATGGACACATTCTATTTGTATTAGACCTAGAATGCATTCAGCTGATTTTAACTTAAAGTTTAATTGGAAATTGTGTTTTTTTTTGTGGCTGTAGCTTCAAAACTCAACAGAATATTGTAAAAGTCTTCTTTAATTTATAATTTAAAATAATATCACTCATGACATAAAATAATGTTGATGACTTAGTTGTGTGGCATGGCTATAGGCTAGCATGTCCTAGCCCAGCATTTATATATACAGTTTTCCTTATCCATTATTCAAACAGTGTCTTATTACATGGGTAAGATAATTGATGATGTGTTTGTCATCTGTGTACTGAACCAGTTCTTACTCATGCTCAGTGATGAATTGAATTCCATGAAAGCAAAATTGAAGGTTAATTGAACATGTGATACTGACTCGATTCTTTGGACATTTTCATCAAAATCCACAGAGCGTAATCAGTTATTTGATTTTACTATATATTTCTAGAGCTCTCAGATAATTTCCCAAAGGTCAAATTACTGGTGTGGTCCATGCTGGTAAAACACAGAAATACACAGAGATGGAGAAAAAGTTGGTTGCCATGGAATTCAGGTAATTCCTAAGCAGTGTTTTTTGGATACACTTTATATCCATTCTTCTGAAAAAAAAACATTGGTTTATAAATATATATTAGGGCATGAAAATTTTGGTATATATGATAGATATGAAATAGTAGTACAGTGAGGATGCTATATAGTTTGAATATGAAGGAGTACAACACTACAGGGATATTACAAGAATAGTGAGAAATAATAAAATAGCTTCCACATAATAGAGAGTAGATTCAAAATGATATACAGTCTCTAATATAAATGTGTAAAGAATCCTTAGCCAAAGAAAGATTAGGTGTGAATGAGTATTAGGTTCAGGTTATTAAAGTATAATCCCACCATGATGGGTAAGGTCAAAGATGTTACATATAATGTTAAAGGGTTGAATACTTCTGAAAAACGCTCTCCCATTTTGGCAGAATTATATAGGCTGAAGGCACAAGTAGCTTTCATACAGGAAACCCACTTCCGGGCAGATAGGGTTCCGAGAGTACCCGATAGCATATCATAGCTGTACTGATGCATCTAAATCTAAAAAGGTGAGTGTCCTGATAGCCTCCTCTGTTACATGGCATCTCAAGGAGCATCAAAGTTGCCCAGACGGCAGGTTTATTTTTGCTAAGGGGTCTTTAGAAGACTCTACAGTCACTCTAGCCGCCGTCTATCTTCCTAATACCGGTCAGGCCTCCTTTTTAACTGAAGTGCTCGAAAAATTGAAAATTGCTGCTCGCTGGCGAAATCCGACTCCAGCCACGATTGACTAGTGGTTGAGTAAGATAATGAAATTCATCGTATGGGGGATCTTACCTCCACTGTGGGGCAGTGGCAGGAAAGTGGCTAACACCTGGTATTACTGGTCACAATTTATGCTTACTACCGAATACCGAGACCTTGCTTCCTCTAACTGAATTCTAAGTTTGGCCCTCACACTTCTAGCTTTTTCTTTAGAAGAGACCCCTCATCTGGTGTACTTTTCCTATTACTCTCTCCCCCGCCTCCTTCCCTTTGTGTCCCAACCCAACCCCCCCCCAAGTATACTATTTGGTTTTGTTCTTTAATTACAGTTTATTCTTCTGTTTGTTTTTACTTGCACTTTCTAATTTATATTATATCATTGTTGTTACAAATTTGCAGTGACATGACTGGATTGCTAATATGGTTGGTATGTCGATATGTGCCTGTTTATTTGATTTAATACTGATCCTGCGATATCCTTTATCCCCTCCCCGGTTTTTATTGTACCCTGTTTTTTAAAATTTTAAATAATGTTTAAAAAAAAAAAGTATAATCCAATGTGTCTGAAATCTGTAGCAGGGTAAGACTACATACAGACACTGATGTATAGAGAGTGCTGATGGTACTTGGGGCTGGGTGGAGGAAAAGTGGCTGCCCTCTCCCTATAGGAAACCACGGCTGTCATTAGCTGTACACTGTCCAATGATCTGGCAGGATGAATTACTCTGTAGTTGGGAGCTATTAAAAAAAGTTAGATTTTTACCCAAGAAAATCACACAAAAAAATGTCAAATGTCTCACGGCTGCAAAAAAAAAAAAATGTATGTAAATTGTCTTGTAGCCATGAGTATATGCAAAGTAGGATTTTTAGCTGATGGGATTAAATGGGTGGGGGGTAGAAAGGCCTAGTAGTTACATAACAAGAACTTCCTATTTGTGTGTTTCCATGATCTCTGATATAATCATAACAACTGCTTCAACAACAAACAAGTTGCTTTGTTAGAGGTCCCAAGTCATCTGGTATCTTCAACAAGAAACAATACATATAGTCCCTTGGTTAAGAACATCTGACATACAGACGACTCCTAGGTACCAACGGGGCTTCCCTGCTCCCTTGTGTGCAGGACAGAGGCTTGGAGAGGGGAAGGGTGGTGGTTTGCATGACTTGCAGAAGAAATGTTTCGCTAAACGCAGCTGAGTGGGTGATCTTAAAATCCTTTCTTTTCTTTTTTTTATTTCCTTTCTTTCCTTTCTATTTTACAGTATTTAGCTGCTTTTTCTAGAATTTCCCCTTCACTGGGATGGAAATATTTTTGGGAGTGTAAGGGACCATTTACAGATATAATTGTAAATTAAGGGTTATGGAGATTGTGTGAAAGTGGGACATGTATTACCTGTACGTTATCTTACAGTGGGCCTTATTTAACAAAACTCCCCAAGACTAGAGAAGAAAGGCTATTATGTTTGAAGCCTTAGTGCAAACCGGGAATGGATTTTATAAAACCATTTGAATTAATTGACAACTGTTTCAGTCCAGGAAGAGTATTTTAATTCTTGGGTTGTATCTGAGCCTGCTAAAACTCTATATATTTTTTCAATAATTTATTGGTGTAAGTGAAATGGATTTGTTTTTCAAAAGGGTTTGACATTACTTTGACATTGGTTTACTAATAAGGCTTAAACTGTTTAACAAAGTGAATATAAAAGATAATGTATTTTAACTTAGTGAATAATGTGAAACTTTGTTGACTTCAGCTACCCAAAAATCACTTTTGTTTCAACTTTTTATATTACACTTTCTGCAATTTACATGATTTTAAAACATTTGTTTGTTACTAATTAAAAGAATTTCTTTACAACACAGTCTCTTGTATGCTTATCCATGGCATTTTTAAAACCTACTAAATGATCTATATACCACTGTATAGGTGCCTTTTACTAAAAAAAGGATTTTTTAGGCCCATTTAGTACCTCTTCTCCAAATGATATACTAGTTCATTGCCCTCTCAATGCCAAAACCATAGTCTGGTATAAATGGAACTCTTTTTAATTCCTTTTTCCTTTGCTGTTTCTTCAAAACATACTTCCCACTTCTTCTCTTTGTTGTTTAGACATCCATGGCCTGTACAGTCTTTTCTTTTTTTCAGTTTAAATCCGTAAAACTGTCTTTTGGGGATGTTGATAATCCATTTTTTTATAGCAGCAGCTTTCAACAGCTGGTACAGTCAGTGCAATGTTATTCCTTGCTATCTTTTTTTTTTCTAAGTATTCCTGTGAAGACTTTAATGCTCCTTTCCATACACTCATGCAGTCAAAAATATATTGCTTCGAAAACATTTTTAAAGCAGTAATCGACCTTTCACAAAGCATTCTCTGGTGGAAAACCCTTTAGGTTAATTTATAAATGGCAGTGATTGATTCTTTACTAAAAAATAGTTGGTGAATATCAGATTCACTGCTTTATAAATAGGTTTTGTAGTTGAGTCATGAGTGTAAGGGATGTGTATGCTTAAGCACTGCCTTGAAATCCTTTATCTATTTAGTCTGGGTTAGAAAATACCATGGGTAAGCTGCTTTCAACATTAAAAAAAATGTCTCTTGCTCTGCTACTTCTAGATTGGCAAAGCAGTTCCTGTCTACAAGAAAAATATTTGGCTACACTGGGCTTGTACAAATTTACTCACGTTCCCTGCTTTACACATGTGCTGAATCTGGTGGTGAACAAATTTCTGAAGTGCTACCCTGGATATAACATGTATGTTTATTGCCAGAAAGATCATGGAAAGGTCATTACATATACTGGACTGCCTGCAAAGGAAAGCAGTATCTGACTATCTGATACACCGTAGTGCAAAGACTTTATGAGAAGAGGGAATTGTTAGGTATAATGCTTGGAGGTGACACAGGTCATCAATACAGTAGATATCTATGGGGTCACTCTGAGAATGAGGGATAAGATGACGGCCCACAGTGGGTAGCATCAGTATCCACCTTGGCAAACCTGTAAAGTTGAATGTTTGCTTGTTTTTGCAGTGACAAGTGAAATGACTACTGGATAGCCACACTCTTAGATCCTTGCAATCTCAGCAAATGTGGTAAAGTTTTCAAGACTTCTGATAGCGAGGCAAAACTCCAGTATTATGAAGAAACATTGTGCAACCACCTTAGAACAGCACTTTCCTAATTTCCTGATTTATTAAACCTCTATACACTTTATTCCAGGTTTGATGGATCACCTAGGTTTACTGATGAACGTGTATATTTTCCAGTCTTGGTGAGCTTTAATGAATAAGGCCCAATTTGTGACTATTAAGCAAGTGAAATCACAGCAGTTAGTTCCAAATTGTAGTTCCAGTTGTGCATGGGCATTTGTCTCATTGTGTGGTACAAATAGAAGTAAATAGAACAGAAAAATACATTCAGAGTTGCTCCAAGATTTCTAAACTTGGCCAAAGAAACCATCCCCAGTGATTTTCAATGCCAAATCGGCATTTAATGATCAAATTTTCCAGTTCCAAGTACCTTTAGTCACAGTAAATATTCACAGACAATTTCTGTACATCAACATATTGTTGAGAGGTAATTGCATCTGTAAATGTCAAGCTCATTTCCATATCTAATTCTTCCAATATTCTCTTGTCCTTTTATGTATTTGTTTTTTTTTTCTTTTTTCCACTCCTTTTCAGCCTTCTTTAGTCTTACTAACTAAAGTTAGTAGTTATACACTAACTTTATTAGTTACTAGTTACTAGAGTTATACAGACTCACAGATTAAGAGTAGAGCTATCTATAATAAACCTAAATCAGCTACTCACAGAAACTCATTCTAAAACTCAACTTTTTCACCTGGTTTCCAGTGAGCTGACATGTTATCGACAGGTATAGCACAGTTCAATAAAAAAAATAGGAATTCTGGCCTAAAATTTCTGAATCCAGTTTAATTTCCTGACTCCCACATTTTTTCTGTTCCAAGCACTTCTAAATAGAAACATGCCATAGGAGACAAGCCAGGACAACAACTGTAGACAGGTTTGAATGCACAGGTTTGCAGGTTCAGGAGCTGATGACTTTCCAGCATTTTACAACTCAAGCTCTGAAATTTAAATATGCCTGCTGACACTATTTCTGCTCACATCCAAGCAAACACAATTCATGAAGAATGTCTATACAAACGTCTATGCACATAGATGCTTTCATTTTCTCATGCTTGTTCATTACACAAGCTTAGGCCTTTAAATATGTGTGTGTATATATTAGTATAGCATACTGGCAGAGAAACATCATGGTGTTAATTGAAAAAATAAACTGAGTCCTAAAATAAATGTGGACATTTTTATGTTTATTGGTTTTGCACTGCTGAGCTTAATAGTTCATTATTGCCAAGGATTTTGGTAAACACTGAAGAAAGGAAGAGTTGCTTGAAGTCTATAATCCACATTGACACATAGATAATTTTCTGTGACTTATTCAGCCAAATTTACCTTCTCTAGGTTGCATGGTGCATTCATATTTTTAGCCCTCAAGTACAGAACCTTAATCCACGGTGAATCTAATTTGTCATGCAGCTGCCAATCAGTTAGTGCTTCTAGGTCAGCTTTACATTTAGATCTATATCACATGGAATGTATTTCGCTACATAGTTTTATGTCATCAGCAAACACAAAAACAGAACTCTTTATCAAATTTATTAACAGGCTAAAATGAAAGGACCCGTATCTGAAACCTTAGGGTACACCATTAACATGCTGAGACCATTTTTATGAATCATTGATTATGACTTTCTGTAAACCAGTTTTCTAGACATTTACAGATTTAATTTCCTCACTTAGTAGATTTTAGACACATTAGCCATCTGTGAAGAACTGACAAATACATTTTAATGCTGTAAATATACTTTATCCCCCAGTCACCCATCTGCCAAGATTTCTGCTTACTTAATAAAAAAAAAAGTTTGACAATTTGTGTGTTTTATATACCCATACTGGATGCTGGTAATAATATTTTCTAACACCTACTCCACTATATTTACCCCCTAACAGAAGATACATTTACAAGTCTGTAATTATTGTGTTAAGACTCTATTGTGTTATCCCTGTTAAATAACATTAGGAGAATAACCTCCCTAGCGGTAACCCTGGGTGTGACTTGGGGTAGAAAAAAGTTGCTGAAAGCGGTAACCCGGAGTCACACTCGGGGTATGTAAACCTATGGGAAAAATAGTAAATACAGCATTACCTGATCTGCTGGCGTCCCGCGTTGTCCATCGCCGCGATCCCTGTCTTCTTCCTTCGTCTTCCGGCGTCTTCTGCACAGGATGAGTCACCCCAGGGAAGTTCCCGGTGACGTTGGTGCGTGTGTATACGTTGCTGGTGGGGCGGGGCGGGAAATTTAAAATCCATTTGTATTGCATTCAATACAAATTAACTGTATTGAATGCAATACATTGGATGTGTAAAAGCAGTACAATGTTTTCATGAACATTATTTTACAGTATAATAAAATAGTATATTAATTATAGAGTATATTATTATTTTTTTTTTAATTTATTTAATTTATTATTTTTACATGATTTTGTGTTTCAAACTTTAATTATACACATACTAATATATTATACTGTAAAATAAATTTTCATGAAAAATAATGTACCGCTTTTAGACATATAAAACCAGAAAGAAAAGAACTGCTAGGGTGGTTAAGGAGTTTATTTATAAAGTATTTGTCTGTAAATTTGGCCGATATAGCTGTTTTATCATTAGAATATATAGCATTTACCATTGTGATTGCTGTGCTTGTTTAAGAGGTGGCCACTAGGTGACAGAATGAGTCTGGTTAGTGTTAATATGCATCAAATGTGCTATGCACAGGGATATGAACGGCTGTGATCAGTCCAAAAACAGAATTATTGGGCCAGATTTATGAAAACTCTCCAAGGCTGGAGAGAATACACTTTCATCAATGGCGCTAGGTGATCCAAAAAACATGGAATGAATCTGGCGCAGCATTCAAAATATGTGCTAGCAAATAAGCAAATGACTTTAAAGAACTCCATTCCAGGTTTGCTGAATCACCCAGCTACACTGATAAATGTGTATCCTCTCCAGCCCAGGAGAGCTATATTAATTCAGGCCCATTGCGCAAAGAATTACAAAAAATACAGCCCCATGAGTCTTTAAAATGTAATAATATATGGCAGCTCCACTCCCCTGATTGCTCCTGCAGCCCATTACTAGTTGTATGTGTTCTTGGATAGAGGTTCTTGGATAGGAGTCCTGTGTTCCTGGAGAGAGAAACTCTATCCAGAAATAGGGATAGTGCTCCCTGATTGGCTGAGGAAAGCTTTCTTCAGCCAATCAGAGAGAACTAGAGGTTTTGAATGGGGAGTCTTGTCCCCATTTAACCTCTATTGCCGGGGATTGCACACGGTTCTCAATGAATTACACAGAAAATCGTGTCTATCCGAATTCGAACAGCCACATTCGGGCCGAATATAAGGACAACCCTGAATTCGAAATCCAACACTAGTGGCTATAGTATACTTTTTTGTGTGGCTCCAGATGGAAGCCCATGCTGAACTATAACTACTGCACATTATTTGCTGGTATAGATACATATTTATAGTTAAATAGCTGTCTAAGTAAATACACTCTACTGTTTCCTTTAGTATAAAACCAGCCTCATCTCTCCCTTTTATACTACAGCAAAACCAGACTGGTAACATCCTGTCCAGCCACTGGGCTATATTTGTTGCTATGGCCTCTCAAAGTTATTGTGCACTGTGTTTTGACATTTATTGAAGATATTAAGACATACAGTGCAGTGGTTTAGTGGTGGTTCTAGCTGGTCTGAATATACTCTAACCATTATTCAAAACAGTAATACCATCTGATAAAAATATCTCATCACATTAAACATAAAGGGATATGTGTGTATTTTGTATGCTAGTTCCTGTCAACTGTTCACTTTTCACTTTAACCCCTGTAAAACCAGGGGATCATGCAAAGTGCAGTCAAAACAATAAAACACTATTAGTTGGCCTATTTTCATGCTCCTTGGTTTATTAAATAGTGCTAATAATGTTGTGCAGCACACAACATTGTTGTTATAGAATATCAGCTCCTGCATATTATACTTGACTTTGCATGGATCTTACATTATCTTGATTTTTTAATGACTATTTCATCACATTTGATTAATAGTCTGCTGTGGATTTTTAAAAAAATAGAAAAATCCATAGAGAAGTAAAGCCTTTGCTTTCTGTCTTCCATTAAGGCAAACAAGTTCTAGTACATTGGTATATAGCAATACAAGTACAAAAGCATTACATTATAATGATTCCCGTTGGCATCTTAATTCATAAGCAATGAGCAATCTTGTATGGCCATTATCTATTATTAATGGCTTTCTGAGAGCCACAAAGAAGTTTGGTGAGATAGACTTAATCCTCAAATAAAATTTATCTTTTGGCCAGCAGCTTCAATAAGCTGGCTAGGAAGCACAGCTCCAAGCAATAAACAATAAAAAAGCTCTTTAGTTTATTATTGGTAATAAATCAAGCAGGGGTTGCTAGGACAATTTCTTGCTTCAAGTTGAGCTACTATTTTGAAAAATAAAACACTCTACAGGAGCACAAAGTTTTATAAGGGACAGTTCTGGCAATGATCTATTAAATGTATTTAAGCAATCCTCTCAAAAAAAAGTGAAATACCTTCTGGGTAAATATCATTAACTTATGTCTCACCCATTAGGTCTTGAAAGCATCACACAGCACTAATTGAACTGGAGCCTACAATACCACAATGACAATGTGTTAGTCCTTAAAAGTACTTATGTTTGAGATCAATATATGAAATGTTACAGAGTTGAACTTACTTGATTATAAACCCTACACAGGGGAGGGAGTTGATGAACCAAACTCTGTGTACAAATAGGTATTATAGTATGTGAAATTCTTAGCAAGGGTTTTTTATTCAGTAAATAACATACTGAAAACAAGGTCTGTAGTCTTTAGTTATAAAAAAGCATAATTTAGTAAAAGTCTGTATACATTCAATATTCCTCAAACAAAAGGATATAGTGATTCCAATCCATTTATAGTGTAGTCTTCGTCCTTATGCGTTTCTCAAAAATGCCTTTTCAGGGGAGAAGAATTATTATGATTATGAAGAACAAACAGGTACTTCTGATGATGTCAAATCAACTCAATGAATTTTGCCCTTTTATAATACATACATTGTATACTGGTATGTCATGTTATTCAGATATGTTATTTGACATGTAACGTCACAAAAGATAATGCAACACTGGTGAAGCAAACATCCTGGAATGTTGAAACTTTTGTTAGAAATTATGTTTTTGTGATTCAATGGCTATATTTCCTCCTGACATCATTGTAACAGGTAATAACAGTTATTCATCCCTCCACTCAGGGACGTTGTCTTGGCATCACCTTAAATTCTGTCCTCTCATTTAGCCCTTATATTTAGAACATTTTCAAGTCCTGTCACTTTCACCTATGCAACATTTTTAAAATCCACCCCTACCTGTCCCCTGAGACCACCAAACTCCTTGTACACGCTCTTGTCATCTCTCGTCTGGACTACTGTAACCTCCTCTTCTCTGGTATTCCACTAACCTGACTCTCTAATCTACAATCTATTATGAATGCTGCAGCCAGAGTCATCCATCCTTCCCACTGCTCCTCTTATGCTGCTTCTCTTTTTAGTTCCCTTCATTGGCTTCCATTTCGTCTTAGAATCAAATTCAAGCTCCTGTGCTTTGCCTTCAAATCCCTCCACAGTTCTTGTCCAACTTACCTTTTTGAAATTGTAAAAAAATACCCCCGTAGCCACTCTCTTCACTTCACAATGACCTACTACTGACTTCCTCACTCATAACCTCATCGCACACACGGCTCCAAGACTTTTCTAGAGTCGCCCCCACTCTCTGGAATAGTTTTCCTCCTCCTTTTCAGCTTGCTCCTACTTTTTGCTCATTTAAAAGAGTGCTCAAAACCCATTTTTTTCAAATTTGCCAACATGTCTTCTCCTGTCTTTTAAAACCCTCCCTACTTCCCACCACTCTAAATCTCCCATCCTTTTGGCGCTATATAAATCTTGTTTAATAAAAAAATTATTTTTTTGAAGTGAGTATGATGTAAAAAGAAAATTTTGCAAAAAAATAATCTGGTATTTATTATGTCTGATAAAGTTATTAGAACTTTATATCATTAATTAAATTAAAAGAATAAAAAAAACTGCAGCAAATAATTGTTGAACATTTTTAATTACTCAGTATGTGCTGAACACGTATTAGGACACAATAGAAAAATCATATGGTCCTTGGCAGGTCTTAAAATTAAATGCAACCTCATATGAATAACAATGCATGATACATTACACCTTGTCATCATCTATTTAACAAAGACAAGTCAAAATGCAGAAGCAGTGTGTGATAAATTATTTAGACCCTTTCCATTTTCATAGACATTAGGAGAATAAGTAGCAGCTAGGTACTGCTAATCAAATGCACTTGATTAATTGATAATCAGTAAGTGTAACTGCCTTATAAATGCAGTGTTTAAGTTTGCTGGTCTGGAGGATTCAGGTGCATGTTAACACAATGTCAAAGAGGAAATACATCAGCAATGATCTTAAAGAAACAATTGTTGCTGTCCATCAATCAGGGAAGGAGTTATAAGGGCATTTCAAAACAATTTGAAGTCCATCATTTTACAGTGAGAAAGATTATTTACAAGTGGAGAGTTCCAAAGAGTTGATGCCCCAGCAAACTGACCCCAAAGGTTTACCATGCAATGCTCAGAGAAATGCCAAAAATACATCTATTAGATAAATCTCAGACTGTATATGCATCAGTTAGCATAGTAAACTTCATGGCAGTACAATTAGAAAACGACTGAACAAGTATAGGTTGTATACAAGGGTTGCCAGGAGAAAGCTTCTATCTAAATCAAACAGGGCAGCATAACCATAGGTTTGCAAAGTTGCATCAGAACAAAACCAAAGATTGTTGCAGCAAGACCAAAATAGAGATGACTGACCATAATGCACACATATTTCATGATCAGCCCTTTGGAAGAAGATTTCTCCAGGCTATTGTCCCCTATTAGGCTGGCAAATTCTAGCTTATTCTCTAATGTGCTCTCCCGAAGTTTGATTTTCAAAATCGGGGGATAGAATTACCAGTGCCTCTATTTACAGGAGTCTCAAAGACAGCAAAATATTCCTCTTGAGTTATGTTCTTGTTCCATTGAATATGTTTTGCTTTAGATTAAATCTCCTAGTTTTTATTTAATTTAGACCAGTTGCACTGCATGTTCCGTGTGACACAACATGCATGTACGTCCATGTGTTATTCCAACTTAAGGAACTTATATTCCAACTTAAGGCATATCTTTGCTTAGATTCCTAATTCTGCACAGATGCTTTAAATAACGCTAAGCTTTTAAAGCAGAAAGGTATAGAACACACAATAGGAGGGCAAGAGTCAGAAATTATAGCAGGGGTATCTCATGTGCCTGTTTCCAAGACATTTAACAATTCAGGGGCTGACTCAACTCAACAAGTTTTGCTAAATATTAAATAAATATTATATTTTACTAAATATAACACCCCATCAGCATCATTTGACAGCTTTTGTGGTCTATAGTCAGAGATACTTGTTAATACAGATTGCATTTTGCAAACACATTAAAAATGTAGATGATTTAGTAGAAGTATCAATACAAGCCATTAGTTGACAATCTAAATCGGGCATTTTCAACCTGTAGTCCTGTAGAACCCAAGGTTTCCTCCAGAGGTTGTTTTGGGTTCCTCGAACCATGGCCAATTTCCCTCTCATATGATGACACCTGCATAGTTCAGAGGCCAACAACACTTGGAAGAGCCGGTTGTACTTTATTATTTTAGCTGCACTGTAAGCGGGCATTTTTTCTACTTGTCACCAATTAAGAGGCTTTTTTTCCAACTGGCCCTCCAAAAATTGAATCTGGTAAGGGTTTCCTGAGACCTAAAAATTAAAAGAAGGGTTCCTTGTGAATTAAAAGTTTAGGAAGAACAAGCATTGGACGCACAATAAACAATGCATGTACCATATAGTGTAAGACATTCATTTTTTTGCAAAATAGTTTCAAAATAGTGACAATGTGCATTTTTTAAAGTATACTTTTGTGTGGTCTGGAGTGCTGTTTGATGTTTTGATGATGATGCAGTTAATATTATGCAAAGTACCTAGTTAAATGTTGCTTCATAATTAAACAATATCAATTAGGAAATATGAGCCTATGATATGAAAGAAATAATATGCCACACTTAACACTGTATTTACACATTTTTTCCCATCATTTCATTTGTATTTTAAACAGCCGTGCAAATACCAATGCATTGTTAGTTTGAAAGCATATTAAAATTAAGACTCATTCTGCCAATTAGTGGCCAGTTATTTAAAAAAAACAGTAAAAAAGTCACAGTAATAAATAATGTATCTTCGGATGAATAAACAACCAAATCTAGGTTAAATTGATAGGTAAATAGTTTTTAAATGTACACTTTAGTGTATTTGATAAACTGTGTTATTCTCTCTCTCTCAAGCTAAACTGGCCTGGTACACTGAACTATGGAATCTGTAATGTATTTCATCTACAGTATGTATTTAGATATTTGCCTGGGGTCCATCTAATAGTATTACTTTGAGTAGCATGTTATTTTATTTTTTAGGATTCCTGCCTGTTACAATCATGATCATGGTTGTTTGGGCCAACTCATAAAATAAGTATGTTACCCCCAAATATGTTTATTAAGACTTAGTATCACAGAGATTAATTTCAGTCTTGTGTCCTTACACTTTGCACAGCAAATCAGTTTAAAGCCCAGTTCTGCCACCTAGTGCTTTTTGTAACATATTTAGATTCAATAGATGCAGCTGTTCTATATAAACACACCTATTTAAAAATTCCTAGCAGAGCAGAAATTCCTATATTAATTTTTAACACTTTAATAACAAAAGGAATACAATGTGCACAAATGGAATGCAAAACGAAAGGTCAAAAATAGTTGCATTTAGCAGAGAAAACTTCTCCATTGCACCTTTGTTTTACCATTACAGTTAAATCAATTACAGTTTCAATTTAAAAGAAACTCATATTACCTATACAGAACAATATTTCACCCGGTGCTACAACAACACAAAGTGTAAGGTAAAGTAAAAGGAAAATACAACAACTCTGCATTAGTACTTGCTGTTTGGCTTTAGGGTTTGCTTTTACATTGGGTGTGAAAATCATTTTGTCTTATCCTTATAACGGTTTTAAGCCCCAATTCATTAAAAAGCTTCAGCAGCAGGATATTGTACATCCAACCCTGTCTGTCATGTTTAATTGGATTGGGTAATTGAAGATTATTCTCTAATATTAAACAGCAGAGTAATAATGGTGTTTGCCAGTGGATGAGCAATTTATCAATATAGTCATCAAAGAGCTTAAGAAAAGGTCACCAAAAGCAGTTTCCCTTTCCTAATCCCATTTTTGAGGAAAATCTATTCTGAAGATTAGAGGTTATATGTTGCTTTTAAAGACCACAATCAGCTTACAGAGGCCTTTAAATCGAAATGCAAGTCAAACCACAAACTCATATATATATATAAAATGTATTTGTGATTCTCCTAAAACCTATTTTTTATTTGAAAAACCCTACCATTCTCCATAATGTCACATCCCTTCCTCATATTGCTGATAGGACAAAGAAGAAGCAGCAGCCTACTGATAAGGCCTTTTCTGAGCTCTCCCTTACCAGTGTTAATCTGGTAGTATTGTGCAATGGAGTGTAGCCCCATATGCTGGCACTGCAACTGACATTCTCTCTCTTTATCTCAGCTTTATTTCTTCTGTTGCTGTAATATTACATGAAGCTAGTGCTAGGACAAATCAGGACTTTAAGAATTGCAATATTTGTGTCTTTATTTATTGAATGCATGTTTTAGAAGCCCCATACCACTATACACAGATTGCAAGATCTTAGAAAATAAATAGGTCTGACAGAATTCAACAAGGGTATTCCCGGGTACGGAAGGTGCTGCACTCCTGCAGTAGATTGAATTCTGGATCCTAGGTTTAAAATAAATAATAATAATAATAGTAATGACGTAAATAGAATCAAATAATATAAATACAATGATTTTTGTTGTTTTTTCTAGTAAGCAAATATAATGTGCACAACCTACAGAAATCACAAATATTTTTCTATAAATTGTGCACATATTTTAGGAAAAAAATGTTAATAAAAAAAATGAATGTGACCAACTTTGTCCTGTATTTTAAGCTTGTCTATGGGACTTGCATTGGGTCTCTGAATTTTAGATGAAAATGTAAAGCATAAATTAAAAAAAATGAAACTGACCATTACTTCTAATCTCACTAGAAAAAGTATTCTCTAATTTGAACTGCAAAAAAGTTCATAACCATACAATTTATTAGGGGGCTTCCAGATTCCAATAAATTCTCTGACCACATACCCCCTCAACACTGGGGGTCACATTATGGGGATGAGGTTCTCTTTGCCAATGATGGCCCTTGCCACCTATGGAGGAAGGCAGGCCAGGTGTAGTCCCAAGGTCCCAAGTAACAAAGGATTTTTATTTTTTTGTTTTTGACCCCACATTGTAAAAAGGTCTATAGATGTCTGCAGTCCAAACATAGACATAGACCAATCAGTACCCCTGGGTCTCACATCTCAATTCACAGAGCCTCAGACATATTCATCTAGGAGCCAAACCTTCTCTAACTTTTTTGAGCCTTGATCTAGGCCTCAAAACAACTTACCTTTTCCAGTGCTGCCACCAATGGAACCCCTATACTTTGTACCCATTGTCCAGTCAGTAAAACTTTAATAACCACTTTGCAGATTCTTTCTTTGGTGCTCCTGGAAATAATTAAAACCCATTTATGTTAAACCCTGGAACTTTGATAAAGCCTTTTTATATGTAAAACTGCAAAACATCTTGATCCTCAGATCAGGCCGGTGCTATTTGCAGTAATTATTATATTTATTTTCACACCCTCGAAACTACCTGTTTTTTCTCTCACAATTTGAGATTACATAATTAATCAAGTGAATTAAAGAAATTGACATTTTGAACTGAATTACAAGCTTTATTTATGAGCTGTATTTTGAATTTAATAGATTAATTTACAAAATGCTTATGGAACCATCATATCATTTATTTATTTTTGAATTCATTTGATGTTATTATGTTTTAATGAATGCATTCACATTTCTTTTTGAAGCTAATAATACAATTTAATTTTAGCCATAGCATCATTTTTTATGAAATCACAATTATAACTGTTCAATTTAGTTTTTCAGAAAAGAGACTATTTTAGCTTTTTAGGATTAGCTAATATTAGAAAATTTATGTGTGCTCATGAATGGAGTTTATGGAGTGGGCTCAGATTGTTCTGTAACCTCATTTTGGCTCTTTGAGTCTTTTCAATAAAGCATTGTAAAGTTTTTTGTAGCAGGGCTTTTTTAAGTGGCAAGAAATATTTGCTGATTCTAGCAGTACTCGGTCCATTTCCTTCTCCATGTGTCCAGGTAGCAATGCTATTCACAAGGTTTTATTCATGTGGTAGCATTGTCTGCATTATATATGCACACCCAGGCTAGGCCATAGGATGCAGTGTCTACAGCATGCCTTTAAGGTCCCGTTGTCACATTTAATTGGAAGGAAGCTGACCAGGATGTCACACACACACCCCTGTTGCTTTGGCCTACCTATATACCCTGGCCTTAAAGCAGAACTATAGTCCAGCAAAGAAAATGTAGAATCAAAAAGGATTTTTCTTTTCACCCTGGTCCAGCTAGGATGGTCAAGATGTCCAAAGATTGGGAAGTAGAGCTGAAAAAGATAGCGGGACTTGCAACAGAAGGGGGAAAGTCAGTGTATTTTAAAAAATTGTGACCAGGCAGATAGTTTTTTTATTTCACAGGAGACATCGCCTTTCCATTTGACAATAAAGCCTGGTCGCAATTTTTTAATGTTTTAATTTAGTTCTGCTAACGGAAAGAAATGTGCAAGCTAGCAGTTACATGTTCACAAAGAAAACAAAACAAATTAAAGCATTTACTAGCTCATTTGTGTGTGCTCATAAGTGTTTAAAAACACTCGGGTTACCATATGCTGTAAGGCACCTTTCTCTAATTCCTATGAACAATAAAAATGCTAAAAATACTTTACAACTGGGAAAAGAGAGAGATAGCAGTACATACTGTATCAGCAATACACACACATTTTCTGTTTAATTCTTTGATCTTGCAATTTAAAAAAAAATATATACATTTTGATTGGTCAGTGTTCAGAACAAGTACAGATAACGTATTCCACATAATAATGTATTTTTATACATTATGTGCTATATGTCAATATATTCCTAATAAATGAATGAAGGTGTGGAAATGCACAGCTTCTAATTCCTGTTGTCAGCAGACATCATGCAGGATTTTTATGGACAGCATATTTAAAAAGTATATTTATCACACCAAAAGGAACAAATAGAAGTGTATTGTTGTGGTTTGAATGTTTATATGTTTTTCAAACCAGAGCCTTGCATGCATGATCTCAGGAAGTCTCTGGGGGAACACAAGACCTAAAAATATGGCAAGTCCAAGCAGTCTCTCAGACAATAATCTTTTTAATCTCTTTAATTTTACTTCTAAATTGACCTTCACACAGCAAAAGAGACCCTTTCTGGTGATTGGTGACAACATTCCACTAAAGAACAGAATCCTTATTCTTATACAAAATTGGAAAAGTGGGGCAATATGAAAGATATGAAAGATATAGAATGTACAGCACAGTGTGGAGATTAAAACATTAGGTGGCATACATTATCCAGGAAAGTGCCCAAACGACAATCGTGTCTTTGATTTCAAAATTTAGGAAATGAGGAGATAAAGGCCCATTTAGGGCCATATTTTGTAAAAAAATCTTTTATAGATGGAGGGAATTTAAACTGATGGAGTGGATAATATAGGCTGATGGTAAAGTCAGTACAAAAACTACAAAGGAGCCTCATTTTAGGGGGTGCAGAAAAGTTAGTGCTTACAGGGGTGACAACAGTTTAAAAAACCGTAGCTAATTTTATAGACAGAATGCATAGAAATCAAGGGCCTCCAACTACAGCCTCCAAAACGTGTTATTTTACCAGATACCACCTATGTTGCATGAACAGATTTTCAGTAAAAATTCTGCAACATAAATAAATGCCTTGGAAAAAACATCTCTGAGCCTTGTGTAGCCATCATGTACACATAAAATAAGTACTGGAGCCATGCAAGAAGAGGAGTAGGTGGAAGAGGGTCATGACCAAGTGTGAAGGGGATAAGGACGGATTAAGCTGGGGAGTAGGAGGGATCAGGTGAGGGTCAAGTTAGATGAATAATGAAAGGTTGCAGGTAGGGATTAGAAAGTGTTAAAATAGGGTAATGTGAGGTAGCAAGGTTAATTAGATTTGAAGAGAGGTGAACTTTTATCCCACCCCGATAGGTATGTGATGTCTGGTGTTGGGATGTGGTGGGGGTTGGCTGAGGTCCTTGGAGGCTGGGCCCTATGAGCAGGTAAGAGGTAGTGGGACACATCAGGGTGTGGCGTCTCAATAAATGTTATTAGGCAAATGTGATTTTAAGTGGTTGTAGGTCATAGTGGTCTGAGGCAAGAAGGTTTTGTTCCTGAGGTGATGAGGTGCAGCTGGGAACATGAAGTGGTGTGGCAGCCCTAAGTGTTGGAATGGTGTGGGTAATGCCTTTGAGGATCTGCAGCCAGATGGTGACATTAAGATCTGGGTAAAAGTGTTGTAGAATGGTGTTAATAATATTATATTAATGTTTGTGTTAATGATATAATAAGTTATACCAATGGTACGTATGCACTTTATTAAGATTTGTGGATATTTTGATTGAGTTATCACAAATAATGTTGCTTGACCATATTTGTATATAGTAATTTATAAAAGGGAAAAGGGTGGGATGGGAGTAGAGTGATAGGAAAGGAGCAACATATGAGTTAATGTGTTTACATTGGTGATACACAAGGTTCACAGTTTAATATCTATATATGTTGATGAGACTATTTGCATATGTGCAAAATTAAACAGCAGTTCACATTTGCATAAAAATGACATGCCAATTGCCCCGGCTATTTACAATTATTGTACACAACTGTTTTTCTACCTACATAATACATCTTGTTAATTTTGCACAAACAAGGGCAGAACATATGAACCAAATTCCTAAATGCTATTTTTAAGAATTATTACATGTCTATCTTTACACTAAATACAGCCAAAAGAGCTAACAATATGTCTGGTGTTATAGCTGATGGCATTATTACATAAAAAGGTTGTCTAGCTAAGAAAGAACAACACATTATGAATACTGCACTGTAAATGCTCTTTTCTGGCATATGTTACAATAAAAGCATTAAGCAGATAAAAAATGGTATTATGCACCCCCCAGACATAATTAATATCCCATGATCATACTAATTTAGTTAAAAAAAAAATAAATATTAATTAAAATTTTTGAAGCTATGTTGACATATTCTATAAGCTTCTCATGCATTATTAATTCACACATTAACAACTAGTAATCTTCACAGGCTAGTGCTTGCTAATCATGTGTACACACAACCTTTTCCTTTTACCTGTAGCGGTAAGCACTGACTTACGCAACTGGGATATTAGGAAGAGAAGAGATTCTTGCGAGCTGCCAATTTAACCTACAATGCTTCTGAGCCATTTTTTACACTACTTTATCAACTGGGGTCTGCTCATTTTTGTGGAAAACAAATGCCTGTGTCCTGTGTCTCTAGTACATTTTGACCAAGTCTTGCTCAAAGACCTATCTTGCATCTGACTGTTTTCTACTTCTTTATCGCCTGTGGCATCTTAATTCTTAGAGACATTTTGATTATCCAGGAACAAAACAGAGAACATAAATCAGTAAACTGGGAAATTTTTATCTGCCAATCAACTTCGATTCGGTAAACTGGTCGATAACCAGTTTATTGAGACTTTTCTGCATTTAAGCCAAACTATTTGTAGGGTATTCAAATAAATAAACCCTGTAGCCAGATCAGCTAACACTACCATACATAGACTTTTTGAATTGAAGAGATTTGCTAAACTCATATAACAACCGGAGCAAGTTCCCTCACAGAAATGACAAGACTCATTTGCAATGATGTTATGCAGAAATCTAAAGTCTCAGGCTAGTTGTGTGTACTGGGTAGATATGATTCCTGGTGCATTGTGTGAATGAGGTATCTGAGCAATGCAACACTAAGCTGTCAACGGCAGGGGACAGTGTAAAAACACAACTAGAATAGAGAGACACTTTTTTCCAAACACAGTAATAGTAACTATTACACATAGCTCTTTTTTATGGTA
The DNA here is from genome assembly GCF_032062135.1 of Pyxicephalus adspersus. Classification (NCBI taxonomy): domain Eukaryota; kingdom Metazoa; phylum Chordata; class Amphibia; order Anura; family Pyxicephalidae; genus Pyxicephalus; species Pyxicephalus adspersus. The sequence continues at coordinate 118,630,490 of NC_092858.1, forward strand.
TGTCTGATTTAGTTAGTGGGGGACATCTTCCAGGGTTGGCCTTCATGTAAATATGGCAAAAAATATTGGTAACGACAAATATATTTTCAATATTGTTTGCAATATTTGTGTGATAAGACACTATAAATTATCTTGTACTTGCTGCAGCACCATTAACTTAAAGCTCAGTAAAAAAAAGAACAAGAGTTTTTAAACATGAGGCATCCTTATTGGAGAATAATAGACAGTAAGTATATGAATATGAGATGCGTAAAAGAGGGTTTGCAAGATAAAGAAAACAGGCTAAAAAATTGGAGCAAGCCAGTAGGAAAAAGGATGTGGAATGCAGGTGAAAGAGGAGTAGGAGATCCTTTACAGAAAACTGTAAATGAGAATAAGCAGCTAAGACACGAGGGGGCTTCAAAATAAGTGTTCAACAGTAATCAGACTGGTGGTGGTTCAAGAGGGGACGAAGTTTGGGGGAACAAGTAAAAGGGGGCACACATAAAAGCCACTGGTGGGGCCCATCATTTACAGGCATAGAATAACCCTAAATCTCATGCTATTTGCTTTTTCGTTATGATGGAGAAGATCTGGTTAGAGAAAGACATGAGGGTGAGACATAGCCATACAACATTTGACAATAAGCTCTTGTCTGACATCACACATACACAATGCGTCAGTATTATACTTCTGTAATTACCCAGTAACATTACAGAGGTGGAGATTCTACTGGATAACTCCCTGCAAATTCTGATGAGAGATTGGAGGGCATAAAAACTATGAATATTTATAAGTTTGTACCTACTTTCTTTCTGGAGTTTGTCTACACTTATTAGACCAGCAATAAATAATTTGCATGACTTATTTTACTGGTCAACTAACATTCACTATTATAAAGGAGAATGCACAGTCAGTTGAAGATCGGGGATATCAGCATAAATAAGCATTTGAATGTACTGACAGCTTTTGAGAGCAGCATTTAGAAATGACTGGCAGTACATTTCACAGAACTGTAGGAATGCGTCTTACAAATTATTTCTTTGGGTGTGCAACCGGTACCCACGACACCCCCCACCACCACACGCATTCACCCTCACATTTGCACTCCTATATTCTAGCTTGGTAGGGTAGCTTATTAATGCTACCCATTACAAGCTGCCACTATCATTCCTCCACAGTGGGTCACAGTGACAACACTCTATCTTCACTTCAAAATATTTCAGGAATAGTTTGGGTAAATCAGAAGCAAGGGTATGGTCGGGGTTTTTGTTTTCAGAGTTTTAGGGGATATACGCTTTCCAATCACAAATATACAACTGAATTAGAAACTCACAAGCCAATATATTACCAATTACATTTGCTTTCTAATGCTAGTCTGTTATAACAAGCTTTTTGCATATTAGTTAAAGTATGGTCTGCATTTTAACATTTAGTTACCTATTTTAGAAGATATTGTGAACAGCAATGGCGTTGCACAAATTACACCAATTAATTTGATCAATATATTATGAATGCTGATTGTATATAGCACACAGTGTCTTTCTATTATATTAATAGGCTATTGTATCAAATTCATAAATGTTCATTTAGTGCATCCAGTGTAGAAGTGAAGAGGTTAACTACTATCAGTGCTGAAAACTGCAGGAGCCTAGGGCTGTGGCTTGTTCTTAGGCAGGTAAAACATGTTGTATCCTGTGTGCATTCCTGGGTTAAGAGCAAGCCTCAGCAGCACAGGAAAATTCCACCATCATTACATCCCCAGGAGGTACTTTATGGTCGCATAGCAAACATTGAGGTGCTAGCTGAGATAGAAGCCTTACTCTGATTTCCTCAGAGACTTCCTGCAGTAGCACAGAGAATATTATGAGTTTCAGGTTGAGAAGGTCAGCTTTTCATATACTAGAGTTGTCTGCACAGCACTATACTGCTGTATTTTTTAAAAAAATGGAACATCATATTCAAAGGCATAGCAATGCTTGTAAGACTGCTTGTGCAACATTAAAATGTATTCTATAACAATTCTAAAATAGAAAAAGTTGCACTTTCACACATACCATTGCATACCAAAAAGAAAACAAAGTTCATTTACAAAATGAGTTATGTTCAGTGAAGGAAATTAGCACCCTGTAAGAGATTTTAAAATGCTTTATAAATGACACAACACTGGTAAATACAGCCATCCAATTTGATGCAAGAATAAGCCACATCTTTTACATTTCCTTGCATGTGATTGCAAAGTGAGTTATCCCCTGCAGTAATAAGTCACTTTTGTTAACAGAGCAGAATGATCTACTTTAGTAAATCAACCCAAATGTTACCTAATATGCAATTATGATGTGAAATTATGACTCCATGCTTCGTCACTGATTATTCATTTACTAACTTTGCTTCCTGTAATTCAGATTGTGTGTTAACCCACAAAATTTTGTGCATAAACTTGAATTCCAGTAAGGCAACCCCTTCATTTTAAATGGGTGTACCTCACACCTGCAGCAGTTTTTTACGTGCACCACGATGCACAGGTAGTTTACATGCACAATGAGAAGTACATGTTTTGCAAGGTGCTGCATAAGTTCATTGAAGTACCCATTCAGAATGAATGGTACTACTTTATAATGCAGTAAACCATTAACATTTTACTGTGCATTAATGCATATGTGTCTAAATGGTGTTCTTCCCCACCTCCTAGATTGTAAGTTTTTCCGGAAAGGGTCTTCTCCTTCTCCTGTGTCTCTCTGTCATTTGCAACCCCTATTTAGTGTACAGCACTTCATAGTATGTTGGCATTATATAAATACTGTTGATTATTAATAATAATAATAAAAAAAATCAAGACTTTTGATAATATTTAATATAAGCACAGTAATGTAAGAAAAAGTATTTCCCTACAAATGCAAGTGACTGGGAGTGGTTGGTACTCTTTTTTGCATGCAGCCAAAAGCAACATGTCACTGTTGGCCATGCAGTTTTGGTTTGAAGATGTGCACCTTGCAGGCATGTGCAAATCTTGGTAGTAGAAAAATCCTGTTGTGGTTTTCCTCTCCTGACACCCCACCACATTTTGCTTTGTTCCCAGAAGCTGTCAGCGAGGTGGTTTGACACTGACCTCGCGTAAGCATGCATGCTTCAGGTGTCCATAAAATAATCCAACCAAATAGTGAATGAAGGACAACCAACACCAAAACTTTTTCATCAAAGTATGCAGGAAGTATTTAACAGTGTACAGGCTTTTTTTATGAGATATAGATAAGCGTGTGGTCATGTTTGATCTGTCAGCACACTTGGTCTTCTGGCCAATTTGTTGCCAGCAGGAAACACTGGTAACCAAAGCATTCATAAAGGTGAGGCCAAGAGGGAGAGGCCCCTCACATCACTTAGGGTATCAATAGCTGTTACAGAGACAAAAATTAGCAAAGGCTGCTACATGCCCCAACAAACATCACACATGTTTGAAAACCTATACTCTAGTAAAATGGTATAGTCACAGGCTCAGAATTAGGTCTGCCCCTCACCCCTTGCAGAAAGATGACATGGCATATTAAGCAAAAATGTTGTGCTTGTAGTTGTGAGTATAGTGTCACAGATCAGTCCTGATGCTTGGAAGGCTTATACTGAACTGTAAAAATGTATTAGGTGGTCAGAGAAATACTAGCCCCTAGAAAAGCCTTCATGCTTGTCAAAGCTTTCTTTAAGCCAATTATTCAATTATCAAATCATGGATACATAAACATTAATAAAAAACAGAAATACTGTTTAAATGTGCCCACTGTGCAAGGAGATATTGGTGTAAAGGTATATACTAGTTTAGCCAAGGACAAGATATCTCTGTAATATAATATTGGATTATGCTGCAGCAGCAAATAGATCCCTTGTTTGCAATGAATGAGTTTTCATAAAATATGGGATAGTCTTTCTACTGCAGGATTATACGCCTTGGCTGACAGGTGCTGTGTGCACAGAATTAATAAAACACTGAGGAACAGCGTGAGCTTCAACAGCCTGACTGTGATATAGAATCATCACTTGCCTTCAAAAAAAACAGTGCTGGGGAAAATACTTATGCCATCATTAACCTTACAAATGCTAGCTGTCTGTCTGTCAGATAAATGCAGTATAAATGAAATGTCCACCCTCGTTTCATCTTTAGCATCCTGGAAGATGGCAGCTGATTCTTATCAAGAATGTCTGGTTCATTTCTCCATCCATCCTTCCTTCAATTATATGAAGTCTGACAGTATCATATGCTGAAAAACAGCCCCCCACCATGATGCTCCCGTCTCCAAACATGGTGTGTGCAATGACATCCAAAGAGTTCAATTTTGGTCTCATCTGGCCAGATTATATTCTGCCAGTATTTCACTGGCTTGTCCTAATGTTGTGCAACAAAATTTAAACAAGCTTCAACAAGCTTTTTTTTCAGCAGTGGAGTTTTGGATGGTGAGTCCATTACTTATTGCTTTCTTTAGAACTGCACCTGCTAATTCCAGGTCTTTCTAAATCCCTCCACGAATGATCCTTGGCTCTTGGACAACTCCTCTGATTAATCTTTGCAAGAAGTAGCTGGTTTAGGATGAAATGATGTTCTTTCCACTTTTGTATTTTGGCCCCAATGGTGCTCACTGGAACACTCAGCAGTTTAGGAATGTGTCTATAACTAATGCCATCAGTATGTTTTGCACGGGTCTTCATGGAGCTCTTTGCTTTTACCCATCATGAAATGCTTCTTGTTGGATACCTTGGTAATGGGAAATACTTATTAAAGGCAATCAATTGGGACTAAACAGGTTTGGTTTCCTCAGCTTGAACAGGTTTCTTGGCTTTCGGTGCCTTTTTGCACTTCTATTTTTCATGTGTTCATTACTTATTCCTTGTGCCATTCGACTTTATTACACAAAACTTAAATTATGGAGGTATTTGTTTTGTTTTCTTTCTATGTGTGGATTACTGGGTTGTTACTGACGGCTGCTATAAATTTCATGTCAATTGGTCATTAGAAATATATTTTCAGAGAGAAATGTTGGCATGTTCAAAACGTATTTATCCCGCTGTATATGTGTGTGTTTGGGTATGCAGTCATTCTGAGGTGGCTGCTGGTTTTACTATTTCTATTTGTATACTAGAGGGCTGAAAATGTCCCATGATAGCTTACATTGTGTATAATAGATGTGGGTCTTTCCTCTTGAAGTCTCAGATGTCTATTGCATAAATGGGGTGGCTAAAAATTAAGACACTCTGAATAGAGCTGTAGTTGTTGCCACAGGCATTAAGAAATGTATACAAGGATATGTTTCGAGAGGACTAATTTAATGCATAATAAATAAAAATTAGGAAGGAACGAATGTATCATTAAGAAATAAAACAAATATATATTTTTGTGGCTTTAGTGAAATTATTTACTCCTGATCTGCATAGTTGTCCTGAGGAAAGTTCAGAATGTTCTGAATAGGATCAGTACTTGAGGATCAACATGGCAACTTGGAACAAAAGCAGCCTATATAACATTCTCATTTCAGTTCTGCTATAAGAGGGCATTACTGTCTACACAGCGGAAAATATTATTTTATTTAATGGTGTCTATATATATATATATATATATATATATTTATAATGTATGTATTTTTCCCAAATGCCATACATTCCTATTTTAGGTTTCAAAAAGTGTTCAGAGACCGCAATAACATAATAAGATTAAAACACCACATTTCAGCATATTCCAAACTGAAGGTGTTAAATGGACATTTCATGCAAGACAGCAAAGACCTATGGTGATCTCCATCTGTACAGATGTGGCAGGAAATTAGTTTATCACTCATTGAGAGCACAGGGACCCTTTGTCAAAGATACACTTTTTAGGTTGTGCTTTTTTAGCTGTCATCAGAACTGAAGTACCTCTTTTTCCTCGACTGAAAAGAGCCTTGAAACAAAGGAACATACATAATTCCAGCATTGTAAAAGTCAAACTTTTTTGATTGAGGCCTGGTTATTTAGGAAACATGCTTTGAAATAGTTATTTGGAGGCTATTTGGTATTTGAAGGACACACCCGCCTATTGTTATGAGGGGGACATGTTGCCTTAAAGGGAGCTGAAGGGCTACTGATTTCAAGTTACAGTTATTAAAACTGCATTGGGGATGTTCCAGGAAAAAGCATTTGCTGTCCAAAACAAAGAAACAAGACCACCGTTTGCTGTAAAAATATAGACAAAAAACAGACCTTCTGGAACAATGTGCTGTTGACTGAAAAAATAAAGAAATAGTTTTGTGTCCAAAGTACTAGTAGACTTTTTTGAACGCAAAGACAGCATTTCAAGATTAGCCCCACCCCATACCAACATTGAAACATGGTGATGGAAGTCATCAAGTCAACTATAAATTCTGCGTCAACCACCAAAGAATTGTTTAAAAAAAGAAATGGAGGGTTTCATACTGGTCTAAATAAAGCTCTGATTTAAATCCCATTAAAATGTAATCCAGAATGTATGTCTTTAGTGTTTTCCTGGGCAGTTTATGGATGGAAATACAAAAACATATTGTAATGGAAGGAATTGTGTATGGAAGAAAAGTCAACAAATTCAGACTGGTCTAAAGAAAGTAATTTTTTATAAAGATGATCATGTGAGTTTACTCTTTCCACCCTTAAATCTTATGATATTTTTGTGAATAAATAATTGCAATAGCTAATTATTACACAAGATGGTAATTAGCTTGTCCAGGTAACCAGTGTTCAGTACAAAAGGTGGAGGAGTAGAAGTTAAGGAATTGCCAGGTGTTTAACAAAGGATTATGTTTTCTGTGAATGGCTGCCAGGTTATGGCTCTCTGGCACACTGGTTCAGACATTTTTTTTTGTGTTTTTATTCAGGTATTTTACCATAATCTATTTGTCTGTTTTGTTATGTTGAAAAAGTCTACAGTTTCCATGGGTGTGCATACCCTTTCACGTGAATGCACCCTAGGAATGGTGGAAATGCTTGCAAGCTATAGGGGAAAAAATCAAAAACTTTCATGTAGCAACAGTTTTACTTAGTGATCCCAAGCCATGCTTGTTACAGAACTTGCTGTTGGTCCAGATGTTCAACTTACCCTGAAATTTGTTAAAAGTAAGCTTGTGGGTTTATATATACCTCAAAAAAGGAAGATAATTCTTCTGCAGCAAAATCTGCAAATGACTGCAATAATACCAAAAAGTGTAGTAAACACTTTTTCAAGTACACGAAACTGCACGAAATTGAAAAAATGGTCACTTAAAGGCAACCTGTAGAATTTGGCAATATCAAATAAATCAGCAAATGAAACACATCTAAAAATTAAAAAAAAAAGACACTTAACTGAAAATGCCAACACCAACAAAATAGAGGCAATAATACCAGATTCCAATCTTCAAAACTGCTTACCTGGAAAAGCAACAGCAAGTAGGTTACTCATGAGCTATGGAATGGGAGAAGCCTGACCTTAACACATCAAAACCATTAGAAGCAAAGCATATGTTCATGTTCCTAGAGAAAAGTATAGAAAATTGGATTCTTGTAATATTGTATAAATTGGAATTGTATATTTGTCAGCTACAATGATTAGCAAAAAGGTTAGAATTCTTCATCCAGACACCAATAAGGCAACAATTAGCAGAAGTGTAATTATACCTGAAACACCTATGTGTCAAAAGAAACATAAAATGGCATAATCAGCACTGTCTAAACAACAATGTAAGCAAGATGTCCCACCAGTTCTGCAGAAAAGGAAAGGAATATTGATAAAATTGAAAGTGGCATCAGTGATTTGTCTGAAAAGAAGAAAGCTGAACTACCTACAACCCAAGTCAGAGGTGTGCCAGATCCAAGAGGAGCATACTAGCTATAGCTAGCCATATATGATTTATCAACAGTGCAAACCCAAGCCAGGGTCATGGAATACTTGTTTATGGTAAGCACATGTGGGTTAAAGCAGCAGATAAAGAAGTGGTTATGTCATGTTTAATGCTTGTATAATATACTATTCTCCATAGTGGAATTACACAGTTATAGTGAAATTTAAATACATTTATTAGTTATTAAATAATTAGAGGTTAAAGTATACAATTATGTTACATAAGTGATTATTGTAATAATGTTATATTGGTGGTCAGTAGAAATGCACTCATTGCACTGCTGCTCAATGTGAATGCCAAATTGCATTGGTAATCAGAGTTGTGGCACATAAAACAGTTTAAATAGACATTGACCAAACCTTTGGCTAATTTTAAAAGGGATGTGCCATTAGCAGATGTGGTTTGTCACTACAAGTTTTATTTGCACAAATTTTTCTTTTTACTTTTGTATAGAGAATTCCATATTACCCGAGAAACTATTGTGTTGCTAGAGAAAGAACCAATTATTAAGTGCATTACAATGCAGAAAATGATACCCTTTACAAGTACATATTACATGCAATTTACTCCTGAAATCAACTACTTACTATAAAAAGATAACCTGTATTCCTCCTATGAATGAAGACCAGTCCACACTGACTACCATGACAGGTGTCTCTGTTTTCAGGAGCTCCATGCCAAGTAACAAGCCAGGCAGAAAGTATGGGGCTGATTTACCAGAGGAGTTAAGAACATGTAACAAGGAGGAAGTATTTGTAGGACTACAAGTGTCATGAAGGGTTTTAAGAACGACACAAAACACTCAAGCTCGTCTTAACTAAAACTTATTTTTATTGGATGTGTACAATGGTTCGAAACAGCAAAAGTTCCATCCACAACATCACAGGCCCAATTTTATTTAATCCAAGACTCAGGCAGGGAGAAGCTTGCATTTCTTTACACGTATCCAGAAAATGTCAGCACAATTCTATGATATCTGGAGTTAACAATTATACACTGATCTTAACCAATCAAATCGTTACATGATCATCGCTAGCTCATTTTAGCCAAACCTCCTTGTTACATTGTTACAACCTACCATTGTTAGTATGAGAATATATTTTGTACTTTACCAGCTACTTACTTTCTCATGACCTAATGGGCATACCAGGCATAACTTTCTTATCAGGTCACTCCCACCCCAACCTAGTGTGGGAAGGAAGACACAAGAGGATTACAAGGGCACAGACCAGACAAATCCACCTGTACATCCACAATACAACCCACAATTTAGTATTCCATGTTTTCGTATTTGACTTGCTAAAAAAAATGACCTCTTAGGTGGATCTCCAGAGGAATAATCAGAAAGCCTCACCATTCCTGCGACATAATGTTTACACACTTACATAAATTGAGTGAATATTCACAAAATTATTCATTTGTCTGGACAAGTAAACAAAAATGTGCTTTTCACATACCTAAATGATTTTTTTAAATGTATAATGACTCCCAGCTTCTTTGGTAAATCAGCCTCCATTACACTTCATCATTCTTTGCTTTAACCACTGGAATGACCAAAACTATTTCTCTACAGCCAGCTAACTGCACCTGTCAAATCACTGACAGTCTGATTTCATTGTGGGTACATTCTACTATCATATACTGCTGACATATCTATTGTG
>NC_092858.1:118640336-118661766 GCF_032062135.1 Pyxicephalus adspersus
TATATATATATATATATATATATATATATATATATATATATATATATATATATATTTATGCAGTTAGTCAATTAACTTTACCCCAAATCAACTTTAGATTTTGCTATGACTAAGGACATTAGATTGTGTGGTTCCTCTGACAGACAGGAACATAACTATGGATTGAAAAATAAATAAAATATTACCTAAAAATATATAAAAGGGACACAAAGAAGGCAGAAGTAGGCAAACGTTGGCTCTTTTATAAAGTTCTGAAGCTTTTCCTGTTAGAATGGATTCACATATGCTCATAAAATCAAGCTATTAGTCAAGGTGTTTAGACTTATAACTGCAGACTTTTATGACAGATTCTCTTTAGGATATTGAATGTGTTTAAATCTGGTTTATTTACTCCCAGGTAGCTGCAGTTTCATACCCCAGTATATGAGCTCCCACATTTCTGTTGATAATATCACTACATTCCAGCTTTATTCTTTATTTAAGAAAAAAAATAAAACCCCATTTATTCCACACAACCTGGAAGAGATTAAGTACTGTTGTGTATCCTTTAGTATCTTATTCAGAAAATGTTATTGGAATTGTGAATCGAATAGGATCAGGGTAACTTTCACTGCAAACTGGACATAGCACAATATAATTCAGGAATGGGTTTACAAGACAGGTATTAAAAACAAAATTGTGGCAAGCAGCAGTGTTATTAAAATGAACCAACAACAATATCTCAGTTTTCTCCTTTGTTGTTGCAAAATCCTGCGGCACATTTCTCAAAGTAATGGCCAATGTTTTGTCTGTAGATATTAGCAGGCTGAAGTTTTATGTCAATATAACTGAGTAACAGAGGGACTATAGCCATTTGCTGTATCTAGATACATTGCAGTTTCTGTCAGACTTAATGCCTGGTGTGTAAAGCAAAACAAGGTTATTGATGTACAGCATCAAGATTTAAACATAACAATAAAGGCACCTATGTATCAAATAAAAAGGACTAAAAAAAATAAAAAAAGGAATAAAAAAAATATGTGATTTATCTCTTTTTAAAAAAAAATTGGAAAAAATTATGTAGTTAGCCTTTCTCATTTCTATAAAATTTGCTTTTTATGTATATCTGACAATCTATAACTAAAAAATTTTTAGGGTAGTATTTCAGAGGCCATGGTTAGAAGTGGCCTATATTGCATTGAGATGATTTCTCTTGGCTTCTTGTCTAAACTAATAAGAAATTTGCTTGGGGTAGGGAGAAATTACATCTTAGATCATCCATTCTCAACCAGGATTCCATGGCACCCTAGGGTTCCTCCAGATGTTGCTAGGGTTTCATTGAGTGGTGGCTTACTGTCCTCCCATCTGATGGTGCTTACATAGTTCCTGGTACAACATCACTTAGCAGGACCACAAGCATGACAACAATTAACTTTTTAGATGTCTTATTGGGATTAAATTTGGTCCTCTATAGTAAGAGCTTTTGACTACTGACCTTCACTGTGAGGGACATTTTTCCAATGATCTTCCAATGATTCCTTCAACCTAATATTTTTTGGTTTTCCTTACATGATAAAGCAAGCTTTTTAGGACCATCTCATTGCAGCGTCCAATTCTGGATCCTATTAGGACCTTGCCACTGGACAGCTATGCAAGCAGTGATGTGGATACCTGCAATAAGAACTTGCTTTGTAAGGAGATACAAGGCCAGGAACATCATATGACCACTGCTTTAGGTGAGTAAAAATGTTTTCTTTCCTTAAATTTTTAATCGATAGAGGGTAGGAAGAGGGAGATATCAGCTTCAAAGAATAACCTCACATCCTGTACTCTTGACAACCATGACATTTTGACTTTCTCATCCCTTCTATTCTAAAAATAGTAAAAAGAAAAATTGACAGGATAAATTACTTCGGAAGGACATAGACAGCAACAAAAACTTGACAATTTTATAACTAAGAAACTATTCTATACCAGCGGTCTCCAACCAGTGGTCCGCGAGAAAATTTTGGTGGTCCACGGCTCTGGTCGGTGCACCCTCCAAACAGGGTCAGAGGAAGGACCCCACTGGGGGGGCACACCAGCCAGAGACGTGGACCATGTCCCCTGTATGTATCGCGGGAAGTGGGCGGGTTGTGTCTCTCGTGGGCAGGTTCTGGCATCATGACATCACTCTGGGGGGAAGTCTCTTCCCCTATGAGTGACACCTGGCTCCCCACGCATGTGCGGACCAACGCCAATAGATTTAGTGGTCTGTCAGTCCGAAAATGCCTCTCAAGAAGAAATACAAAACCCTGCCATTGCAGGCATCTCAATCATTTCAGATAACACTTTTGAAAAAGACAATGCCTCATGGAAAGCACACAAAATTTCATGTACTAAGACAAAATTGCAATTTACAGATGGCAGTAAAAATGCTTGTTTTTTTTTTTCCAAAATAGCTGCAATACCTGAACTTACTAAATTTTATCACGCTCCTGAAGATATAAAATACAAAAATATGAAATTGGTTGCTAGCTTTTATTTTCTTTCACATTAAGTAGGCATACGTCTTTTCTTAGGTAAGATTTTGTTCCTAGAAATAATAAAATGTGCAGTTCTCATTACAGACAAATCACAGTGTTTATGAAGACGTGTTTGAGAAAATAACTGCAGAATTTATTACAGAAACATTTCATTAGCAGGGGTCTTTACTTAGATGAAACATGGAGGCTTATCAGGAACTGACTGAAGTTATTTGATGAAACAGAACAGAACATTAAGATTTAAACATTTCTACTCCTTTTTGTCTCAAGGAAGGTAAGAAAACAAAATAATTTCTTCTTCTCCTCCACCTAAAAACAGAAACGCAAAGATTTTATCTTTGGTGAACATTGAATAAAAGTGTATGAACAGTAGTAGTTCAGTAGTTAGAGCCTACATTCTGTATACCATTTCTAGTGAAGTATACAATGGAGAAAAGTAAAAGTCCATATTACTTTTTTCCCATTGAACAAATAATTAGGAATGTGCACAGAAAACAGAAGCTGGCAACTGTGTGTTTAAAAAAAGGGATCATAAGTGTTGTTTACATTGTTGATCAATCAGTTAGTAAGGTTTAGCTTTGGCTGTGTCTAAAACCGAACATTTGGCAGTACTTTCCTCTAACTGAAAAAGGGCTCCTTTAACCAACACTACCGGTGACTTTGATGATCAGGACAATTTAAAAAAAAAAATGACTTTCCCTGACCGAGACATAGTCAGCTATTGGTAACAGTAGTTCAAATACTAAATCTAACTTTAAAGACTAAAAAAAAGTAATAAAAATTTTTTTTATTACTTTATTGTTTAATCCTCTCTGCGCCACAGAAGTTTTTTCACATTTTGATTCAGACTGGGAGCAGAGAGGCTATAAAGCCCCAGCAGCCAATGACAGCCTGGGATTACCAGGAACTACTCGGCAATCAGCTACACACAACTCAATTCACTTCAGCTGTGGAGCCTCAGTGCAGAGGATGCTGAGGGAAACCTCAGCCACAGGGATGCTAACCTACAGGGTATTGATTTTGCAACCACAGTGCTACCATGAGCACAGCCGCCGGAGGGAATAGGCTGTTCGCGCCCTCCAGCGGTGAGGTATCGCCTGGGTATTTACGCCCGGAGGACGCCTCCTAACAACAATACATTTTCATTACCAGACACTCCTTTTTTTAATTTTAAGGTATTCCATCACAGCAAAAAGAACTGTGTGACAAAAGTATGTCCAATAAGAAATCCTTACAATAGGAAAACTCACTATAAAACCAAAAAAGGATGATTAAGAGTCATTATTGTTATCTTGGTAGTGTTGTACCACACAATATTATGGTCTGTGACCAATAAACTAGTGTTAGGAAGGCAGGTGACAATACAGATAGCATTTGTACAACATAATTCAAAGACTACCAGAAGATACTATGGCACTAAGGCCCTGATTTATTAAAGCTCTCCGTGGCTGGACATATACATTTTCATCACTGGAGCTAGGTGATCCAGCAAACCTGCAATGGATTTCCCAAAAGTCATTAGATATTTGTTAACAAATGTTTTCAATCCTGGACCAGATCTATTCCAGGTTTGCTAGAACACCCAGCTTCACTAATTAAAGTCTTGGAAAGCTTTACAAAAATCAGGCCCTACAAAAGATTGCTTTAAATCGAATATATAAGATTTCATGTAAGCCAAACATTATTTCTAAAAAGATGACAAAGCAATAGGCAATTAAATATATGCTTGTCTTTTATTGCACTGATAGAGTCTGAAAAAATGTTCTTTCTTGAATATATATTGTAAAAAAAATAAAAAAAAATATTATAAAATGTAATTAAAGGACATATAATTTACATAAATTTTCCAGCACTTCAAAAGCTCTGAGATATTGAGAGTCTCTAGTGGGTAGCAGTGCTTATTATTGTTTCTAGTGTATCCCTACACAGCAACATTCTAATATATATTAGCATAGTTGTTTATTTTCTGCAAATAAAATGTTTTATAATCTCAAGAAGTTTAAACTATTGAAACTAGTGGAATTTCACTTTTTTGAGGGCATTTGACAGCAGAAGTTGAATAAAAACAGACATTTACAGACAATAGCTGGAAAAAACAAAGAAACAAATGTTATGTACATATGTATGTTATGCCTTTGGTAAACAAATGTAAGAAGAATAAATCAAAAGCAATTTGTATAAGTGAAAAGGTCAGTGAAGAAATAAAACAGTAAGGAAAAAATGATTTTATGGTTCATAAGAGACAGAACCATCATTCAAATACAAGGAGGAAAGTTAGAATTGAAAAAAAATGCAGAAGCAATCAGAAAGACAAAATAGAAAATGATAAAGAGATTACGGAAGAAAACAAATAAGCAAAACACTCAGCATTCTTGAAGGGCATCTAAGGTAAAAGTAGAAATAAACAAAAATTGTGTTCCTTAAAATATTGTGAAAAATATATGATGTATAAAACCAAATCCTTATAAAGTATTTTTAGAGTGAAAAACATAAACTGTAAACAAAAACAAATACACATGGCTTTGGAAACTTCAAATTGAAGGTTATGACAGTGCACATCATTAAATCACAAGCTGTTAACCTGTGTTTCGCATCTAACAAATTTACTGCTAATGAACATATTTTACTATAAATGTATCCTTTTTAGCAATGCAGCATGCAGATATAAGGGATGACCCTTTCTTATGTGAATCAGTCATATGAAAGTAGTCTGTCTAATTAGAGCAATGACAGTTTATGTATCTGGCCAGAGACAGACTGACACCCTAATGGACCAGGTGATCATTTGGTGGTTCTCATTACCCTCATATACATTGAGCCTAAGCCCTGAAAAAAATAATCTTTCCACATTGAGCCTGATTTTGACCCCCCTACTTTGCATTTGAGTGTTATTGTACAAACCCCTCCCTTCAGCAATGTTGCCCCAAAGGTGCCCCAATACTTTTTCATCCAAAGCCTAAAGCAGTTAGAAATAAAAAAAAATCCCTATGCTTATTTAGAACTGTGACATATATCCATTAGGAATGGTTATTTGTAAAAAATTGCATTTTTGTTTAATTCTTAGAGCAGTGTACTAAGGCTCAGAGTATGGCTGTGGACATCATTATGAAGATCCTTTCTCTTGTCTGATCCAGGAGAAGAATAAGCTTTAAGCTGCTGAAACAAACTAAAGATGTGTTACTGGAAACAATCACAAAACATATCTTTGATAATGATTTTGTGATTGGTTGCAGTGACAGATGAATGAACAAGTGCTGCACACACAGTTCTATTCTGTTCAATAGAAAGGGAATACATACATGCAATCATCTAACGTATGTACGAAACTTAAGACCATCTGGTATTTTCAAGTTTTAAGAATGTCTGCTATTACTCCTAAATTAAAGCAGAAAATGTCCTTTTACCCTGACACCAAAGGGATACTTTTGCTAAGAGTTTGTTTGGAAAAGATTCTGGGATTTCCCAACTCATATTATTTACTCTCTTACCAAAGTACTTTTAAAAGTAACTATATAAACATGTTTGCTAGCTACCTCTTCTCAAAAAAAATGCAGAAGCAATCAGAAAGACAAAATAGAAAATGATAAAGAGATTACGGAAGAAAACAAATAAGCAAAACACTCAGCATTCTTGAAGGGCATCTAAGGTAAAAGTAGAAATAAACAAAAATTGTGTTCCTTAAAATATTGTGAAAAATATATGATGTATAAAACCAAATCCTTATAAAGTATTTTTAGAGTGAAAAACATAAACTGTAAACAAAAACAAATACACATGGCTTTGGAAACTTCAAATTGAAGGTTATGACAGTGCACATCATTAAATCACAAGCTGTTAACCTGTGTTTCGCATCTAACAAATTTACTGCTAATGAACATATTTTACTATAAATGTATCCTTTTTAGCAATGCAGCATGCAGATATAAGGGATGACCCTTTCTTATGTGAATCAGTCATATGAAAGTAGTCTGTCTAATTAGAGCAATGACAGTTTATGTATCTGGCCAGAGACAGACTGACACCCTAATGGACCAGGTGATCATTTGGTGGTTCTCATTACCCTCATATACATTGAGCCTAAGCCCTGAAAAAAATAATCTTTCCACATTGAGCCTGATTTTGACCCCCCTACTTTGCATTTGAGTGTTATTGTACAAACCCCTCCCTTCAGCAATGTTGCCCCAAAGGTGCCCCAATACTTTTTCATCCAAAGCCTAAAGCAGTTAGAAATAAAAAAAAATCCCTATGCTTATTTAGAACTGTGACATATATCCATTAGGAATGGTTATTTGTAAAAAATTGCATTTTTGTTTAATTCTTAGAGCAGTGTACTAAGGCTCAGAGTATGGCTGTGGACATCATTATGAAGATCCTTTCTCTTGTCTGATCCAGGAGAAGGATAAGCTTTAAGCTGCTGAAACAAACTAAAGATGTGTTACTGGAAACAATCACAAAACATATCTTTGATAATGATTTTGTGATTGGTTGCAGTGACAGATGAATGAACAAGTGCTGCACACACAGTTCTATTCTGTTCAATAGAAAGGGAATACATACATGCAATCATCTAACGTATGTACGAAACTTAAGACCATCTGGTATTTTCAAGTTTTAAGAATGTCTGCTATTACTCCTAAATTAAAGCAGAAAATGTCCTTTTACCCTGACACCAAAGGGATACTTTTGCTAAGAGTTTGTTTGGAAAAGATTCTGGGATTTCCCAACTCATATTATTTACTCTCTTACCAAAGTACTTTTAAAAGTAACTATATAAACATGTTTGCTAGCTACCTCTTCTCTTATATGTTCTGATATTGGGATCTAAAAGTAACCCAATTTTGATGGGCACATGGGTACCAATATCAGCATGGTAGGTGGCCAGTATTCCAACTATGGAAACAGCAATTTGTGTGCCATTGATATGTTAAGTCATTTAAAGTTGATTGTGTGTTGCATGATTGATATTGAACTGTTCACATATCACAAAAAAATCCTGCAATGATTATCATACAAAGAATATTGGGGAGGGGAGAACTGAAAAAAAAGTGACAGCTGACCTTCTGTTTGGGTAGCAGGCATAAAAGCTATTATACAACTCCAGGATATAATTTTTTGAATTTTATTTGTGCATGTAATAAGGCTTTAAGGTGTGTATAACATATATCTTGTATATTGTCTGCAAAGGGACACATTTCATTTGATTAAAACTTACAAAGTTGCTCTAGAGTTTTCATTGTATCATAGGAGCTCAAAGGTTACCAAACTAGCTGCAACTGTTTGAACTAAGCAGAATTTTGCTGAAGAGAAAATAATTCAGAAATGCTGAAGTTTTTTCCTAATGTATGCTTTAATTTAACGCATGTCATTGAAATTGTTATTACTCAGCAGACTCTGCTCATCGCTGAGTCCATTTTAATCTGGTCGGGAGTGTTCTCTCATTGTACTGGCATTACTCCAACAAGATGAATTTCAGATCTAAAAAGCTTGGAAGTAAGCCTGCACAACTTGGAGGGGGTTCATTTATCAGTGAGCTTGATAATGTATTTCAATGCTACACCATGATAATAAATAAGTGTTTCTGTGCTTGGGCTCCTTGATTAATTTACTCAAATAAATGTTTTTTTTCCCAAAGCTCTGTCAAGGCAGCAATTGCTTATTTAATATAAAATAAAATAAATGTTTTCTTATCTTCCAAAGCTCTGTCACAGCAGCAATCAATTATGCATATAATAAAGTGTGTGTGTGTGTGTGTGTGTGTGTGTATATATACATATATTTATAAAAATTGGGTGGTCTCATTAAGAAAAAGGAATACTACTGTGAGTAAAATTACCAGTCTAAAAATCTACTAAAAAAGGAGTTGTTGTTTTTAATTAAAAAACTAAACATGTTTAAAAGCTATAAAAAAAACATGCAGACAAAAAACCTTTAGAACATTTAGGGAGGTATGATGGATTCTGTAGACCAATACCAGTCAAGTTTATAAATCAAAACTGGTTCAGGTCACAAGTGTTGTAAATATCCATAAGATCAAACTCAGGCATCAGTAACCTTAAAACATTTTTGGACAAAACTTTATCATTCTTTGATATCAGACTAGGTAATACCTCTGTAACATTTTTTTTTTCAAATTGATCTGTTCTATTGCATACCAAAAGTAGATCACAGTTTTTTATTTGTGTCTGTTTTTGGAGTGTTACTGTCTAAACCTAAAAGCAGCAGTTGTTTCTTAAAATAAAAAGAAGTAGTTAGATATAATTGTGTGCCCACTCTCACCTTGCTAAAACAGAAATCCAGAGATCCATTAGATCAATACAAACATATACAATTATGATTGAATACCATTACGATTTGAAGTATTTTTATTCACTGGTTAAAAAACATAAAGGGCACACTGAAATTACATATCAGAAAATGACTAAAATAAAGTAATAATCTCCATTAATATAAATTGTGTACTTCATTGTACGTCAATGTACTTCAGTGAACAAATTGGCAGTGGAATGTCTGTGGAAAATAATTCATTAACCCACCAATGCACTCTAAATAGTTAAAAATGCTTCTTATGAGACAGCAAATGCCCTGGGAGATCTCCTTTCAGACCTGGATCCAGAGCATTAGTGATCTCCTGAAAAATGTGTGATGCTTAGTGGATTACCTGATACATAATGTCCAAGAGGGTCTTCACTTGCCTCGTGGGGAGTGTGGGAGTTAGTCAATAGCATTATTGTCTTCACCAGGAACTGCCCACATACTTTAAACACATGAGACTGGGCATTGTCATGTATCAGGAGGAACTCAGGCCCCACCGCAGCAATATAATGTCTGAGGATTTCATTCAAGCACTTAACAGCAGTTAGGATACCAATAGCTAGCATGTGGAGGACTGTGCAGCCTTCCAAAGATATGCCCCAATATAATATGTTGGCGTAATATGTTGGCGCCATATAAATCCTGTTTATTATTATTTTTATTAATATTATTAATATTATTATTATTATTATTATTAATAATAATAAAAAAAAATAGTATTAATAATATTTAGTGGATTTACCTGTGTTCTATACATACAGGGTCCATTAAATCCTATTTTGATATAGCTGTATTAGGCCTGCTTTGACAAATGAATTCTCGCTGATGCAAAACTGGGATGCAATGTAGAAACACAAGGTCTAAGCAAGTGTTTTTCATACCCGAATTAAGAGCATCAGTAAAAATGCCACTTTGCAGGACATATATAATTAAAGAGAATTTCCATAACTAGTGAATTCCTATTCCTGATTTATCTACTTTTATTTTTTTACTTTATACATTCGCAGTGTATATTTGAAAGAATTTTATACAGTGAAACACGTTGGCAATGTTTCTGTTACAGATGTAGTTGGACATCTCAAGGCTACACAAACTCATGTTCTGTGTGGGCAACAAAGACTGCGCATTGGTATTCTGCTCAATTTTTTTGTGCTGAAAAATGTTATATTTCCTGTTATTCTGTTTTTGTTTTGTTTTTTTTGTATTCATCTAGATAGTCAATTGATAAATATTAACCTCTGACTGCAGAGTTCCATCTAAGCCATTTTATCCCTTTGTCCTGATAAAGACATGTACTTATTCACATTGCACAGCCAGACTATAGATTATTTGATGCTCTCACTGGTATTCAAGGACAAAACTCAGCACTGTTCTGTTGATATACATGAAATTTAGAAATAGCTCTTAATAACAGTAATTCACAGTTCTCAATTTTCTCTTAAAATCTAAGAATGATAAAAGGAATAGCAATGACCCATTTTGTGTAAATTACTTAGTAACACCTGGATTGTACAACAAATATGTTTTCAGAGGCTATTAAAATTATCAGTTAAAAGTTCATAGTGGAACGTTTTTAAGTTACCATCCAATGTCTCACCTTAATCTAAAACATAAAAATAAAATACAAGAACATAAGATATAAAATAAAAAATATAATATAAAATAAATATATATTTTTTTAATATTGACTAATTATGTCATGCTATTATTATTGATTAGTAAGGGAGATACCATCCTCTATGTTCTCAGCCTGGAGCAGTGGATGGTAAGAATTTGGGGGGGTGTCACTTCCAGTGACATCCTGCGCTAATTGTGGAGTTTAATTCCCTCCTTCTATTTGTTGAATAAGCTTGGATTGATGCCAAAACCAAAGGCATGTAGGAATTCTCACTCTTCATAAGGAAGTCACAGAGCTGAAAAGAAAAATAGCAAAAAGACAAAAAATAAAAGTCAAACATCAATAATATTGATACAGAGCATACAGAGTACATATAGAGAAATATATACAGTTAGTTCTTATAGTTTATATATACTTCAATATAATCCTGTGAGGACAAAAATATAATTCTCCTAATCCTTGTAGAAAATCAGAAACCTGTAACAAGTATCAAACCACTGAAGTCTGAAAAGGCTGAGACCCATTCTGCTTTCACTATTACCTATTTTACTATTTTGAAGTACAGTGCCTAATAATGTTTACAAATAAAAAGTATCATGCAATATAGTTTACTTACTTAGTTCATATGTTATAATACACATTAAAGGTGACTATTTAAAACAAATATAATAAAAAGGAAGATATGCTAGGAAAATACAATAAAATAGATACAAATCAAATAGAAAAAAATACTAGATAATTTAATTTCTGACATATAATCTAACATGTTGGAGGTTGCCTAGTAACTAGGGATATTGGAGTGTTTTGCATCCTTTTTTTAATTGATGATAGGCAGCAATAGATGCATGGCTAAAACAGCTATGCAAAAATAGAGCAAGAGAGAGAAATAGCTTTAGTTTGGGCAGTATTTGGACACTATGCTGCCATCCTGACTTATGGAACTCATTTTCAAAGCTCTAACCGTTGTGCCATGCAATTACTTTAGTAAAAACTAATGTTAGATTGTGCTATTGGAGAAAGCATGATGTCTGCTTTTCATTCAAAACTACGTGCAGAGACATACAGATATGAGAAAGAAAAAGTAGTGTCATGGTTCTTAACCATATTCAACATCTCCTAAACATGTTTTACTTATTTGCTAACTTTAGCTACAGGTAGTGGTGGTTATATTGAGCAAACCTGGAATGGATCTGGTCCAGGTTTGAAAACATTTGCTATCAAATAGCAAATTAAATAGCAAACTATTAATAGATTATTAGGAAATCCATTCCAGGTTTGCTGGATCACCCTGCTTCACTGATAAAAGTGTATCCTCTCCGGCTTGGATGCTTTAATAAATCAGACCTATTGTTTCAACTGGATAATGTATACATACATAAAAAAGTTAAGCTAGCTGGATGATGTCATTTGTCATTGTCTAGCTTCCAGATTAGTTGTGCCCCACTATACCTGTCACTGGCAGGTAAAGTACAACTTATTTAAAAAAAAAAAAGTTGGCAATGTTTCTGTTACAGATGTAGTTGGACATCTCAAGGCTACACAAACTCATGTTCTGTGTGGGCAACAAAGACTG
Source organism: Pyxicephalus adspersus (assembly GCF_032062135.1). Lineage (NCBI taxonomy): Eukaryota > Metazoa > Chordata > Amphibia > Anura > Pyxicephalidae > Pyxicephalus > Pyxicephalus adspersus. Next base: position 118,652,344 of record NC_092858.1, read on the forward strand.
CGCATTGGTATTCTGCTCAATTTTTTTGTGCTGAAAAATGTTATATTTCCTGTTATTCTGTTTTTGTTTTGTTTTTTTTGTATTCATCTAGATAGTCAATTGATAAATATTAACCTCTGACTGCAGAGTTCCACCTAAGCCATTTTATCCCTTTGTCCTGATAAAGACATGTACTTATTCACATTGCACAGCCAGACTATAGATTATTTGATGCTCTCACTGGTATTCAAGGACAAAACTCAGCACTGTTCTGTTGATATACATGAAATTTAGAAATAGCTCTTAATAACAGTAATTCACAGTTCTCAATTTTCTCTTAAAATCTAAGAATGATAAAAGGAATAGCAATGACCCATTTTGTGTAAATTACTTAGTAACACCTGGATTGTACAACAAATATGTTTTCAGAGGCTATTAAAATTATCAGTTAAAAGTTCATAGTGGAACGTTTTTAAGTTACCATCCAATGTCTCACCTTAATCTAAAACATAAAAATAAAATACAAGAACATAAGATATAAAATAAAAAATATAATATAAAATAAATATATATTTTTTTAATATTGACTAATTATGTCATGCTATTATTATTGATTAGTAAGGGAGATACCATCCTCTATGTTCTCAGCCTGGAGCAGTGGATGGTAAGAATTTGGGGGGGTGTCACTTCCAGTGACATCCTGCGCTAATTGTGGAGTTTAATTCCCTCCTTCTATTTGTTGAATAAGCTTGGATTGATGCCAAAACCAAAGGCATGTAGGAATTCTCACTCTTCATAAGGAAGTCACAGAGCTGAAAAGAAAAATAGCAAAAAGACAAAAAATAAAAGTCAAACATCAATAATATTGATACAGAGCATACAGAGTACATATAGAGAAATATATACAGTTAGTTCTTATAGTTTATATATACTTCAATATAATCCTGTGAGGACAAAAATATAATTCTCCTAATCCTTGTAGAAAATCAGAAACCTGTAACAAGTATCAAACCACTGAAGTCTGAAAAGGCTGAGACCCATTCTGCTTTCACTATTACCTATTTTACTATTTTGAAGTACAGTGCCTAATAATGTTTACAAATAAAAAGTATCATGCAATATAGTTTACTTACTTAGTTCATATGTTATAATACACATTAAAGGTGACTATTTAAAACAAATATAATAAAAAGGAAGATATGCTAGGAAAATACAATAAAATAGATACAAATCAAATAGAAAAAAATACTAGATAATTTAATTTCTGACATATAATCTAACATGTTGGAGGTTGCCTAGTAACTAGGGATATTGGAGTGTTTTGCATCCTTTTTTTAATTGATGATAGGCAGCAATAGATGCATGGCTAAAACAGCTATGCAAAAATAGAGCAAGAGAGAGAAATAGCTTTAGTTTGGGCAGTATTTGGACACTATGCTGCCATCCTGACTTATGGAACTCATTTTCAAAGCTCTAACCGTTGTGCCATGCAATTACTTTAGTAAAAACTAATGTTAGATTGTGCTATTGGAGAAAGCATGATGTCTGCTTTTCATTCAAAACTACGTGCAGAGACATACAGATATGAGAAAGAAAAAGTAGTGTCATGGTTCTTAACCATATTCAACATCTCCTAAACATGTTTTACTTATTTGCTAACTTTAGCTACAGGTAGTGGTGGTTATATTGAGCAAACCTGGAATGGATCTGGTCCAGGTTTGAAAACATTTGCTATCAAATAGCAAATTAAATAGCAAACTATTAATAGATTATTAGGAAATCCATTCCAGGTTTGCTGGATCACCCTGCTTCACTGATAAAAGTGTATCCTCTCCGGCTTGGATGCTTTAATAAATCAGACCTATTGTTTCAACTGGATAATGTATACATACATAAAAAAGTTAAGCTAGCTGGATGATGTCATTTGTCATTGTCTAGCTTCCAGATTAGTTGTGCCCCACTATACCTGTCACTGGCAGGTAAAGTACAACTTATTTAAAAAAAAAAAAACATTCAGCAAGGAATTTTGACTAGAAATTGGAAATACCTCTAGCTACAGGTAACTAGAAGACAGAAATAAAATAAAAAAAAATGGTTCTAAGAATTTTATAATTTTTTAGGCTTTGTTATGCCCTGCTTACTTTGCTGCTTGTCATTATGGCTAAAAGAGCTTTGCTGTACAGTTTCAGGCACAATATATTTTTAAAAAGGTCAAACTTTATTATGAATAGAAAGTTAGTCTCTCCTAATAAAAAAACATATGCAAACCACTGCTCATGATAGTTAAACATGACAGTGTTCTCATTAACCTTTAGTACTTATCACAATATTTATTTTATTGTTAAAGAATATCTAAACCAAGGAACAAAGTGTATCAAAACCCAAGTGGCAAAAGTAGTTTTATTTCTTCTGACTTTTTATTTATTTATTTATTTATTTATTATTACCTAATGATCTGGCCAGTAACACCCAGGTATTTTTTGCACTTATCCAGCAGATATACCAAAACACAAATGCCATAATAAACTAAACAAAGGGAGCAAACAAAAAGTTCCATTGTTAGGACTGGGTTAAGAAAGCAGAATTTCTTCACCATATTATTCCTAAAAACTCACAAATGTTTTCTTGAACTGTTAGCTGTGTTACCCCTGACATCCTGTGATCCATACCAGTGTCATACTACTCCAATATAGATCAAGTATAAATCCATAACAATTTATTAACCCAACAGGAAAGATTGGGGGGTTGGATGTGAATTGCTGCACTAGTCTAAAAGTGGTGATGTAAGAATACAATATATCATGTTCCTACAAACAGTATATACAATATACAAAATGTTACATTGTTTATATTGTTGCTTTGTTTTGGAAGCCTGAATTTTACGTTACAGTGTTTTTTTTTTAATGTTAAAAATTAATGTACTTACATGCAGCATCTGCTTGTCTCTGCCATGGTATAATAAAACTCCTGAACATTTGCATATTAAAACCATAGCACCATTTTAACTACTTATTAAAATGCAGGTGCTTAAGAAATTCTTTTCTCATCTTCTTTTCCATCTGCCCTGAGGCAATGGATTCCTGAAATCCTCTGAGCCTCACCCTATCCTTTATTTGGCAACTAAGTTGCGTCAAGGGAAATGAACATAAACAGAAGAACACATACACAGAATATCTGTGTTATATATTTACTGAAATTATATAAAACAATACATTTTTACTGCAGTTTTACTATATTATTGGTAATTTTCCTTTAATAATTTATGACATTAATTTGCACAGAATAGAAAGAAATCATAAATATCAGAAAAAAACATCAGACCCAAAGTGTTTGCTCTTTGACGCTCCTCCTTTTTTTTATATATAAACACATTTATTCTAAATACCACAATGACCTTTATCCATAGTGTTAAGACTTTTCTCAGAAGCATACCTTACACAGCATCCGCAGAAGAGATGTGTGTAAGGAAATATTAACTCAAGGACTTTCCAGATGTTTTTCTTTAAGTAGTGGAGAGTGGAAAAGTTCTTAATATGTTGCAAAAAGTCAAGAGGCAGCTGCACCAAAGTCTTTACATGATGTGATAAAGATTTGATTGCTATCCCCAGGAGGGTATTGAAAAAGAAGCTATCAGGGAGATGTACAAATAGAACAAGCAAGCTGAATGTGAATAGATGAAAACCTTGTAATGCACTGCACCTTAAAAGAAAGAAATATGGCATCATAGCTATTGCCATCATGTTTGTTATATTCTAAAATGCAATATAAAACTGCAACATTCTCAAACCTGCTTGATGAATTGCTGCCTTATGTCTATTTATCAAACTACCTGGCATAAAGAATGGAGAGAAGTTGTAAAAGTTTTAATAGAAGGGTATAAAAATATCTATTTGTCTGGTAATAACAATTTTGCGACAGAGTGGCAGCGAGGTCAATGTGTAACGTTAACAGCTGACTCCAACCTCAATGATGATAATCCATAGATAAATGGGATTGAAATTACTGTAAACCATCAGGATTTTACTTCAAGTTCCTACGACAGAAATCAGATACACTATATCCCTAACAGAAAAACATTGCCATGGGAGGGATTTCTCAAGATTTCACAAGACAATTTGATGAATCAACAATTGCACAACACGTAAGCAGTACATTTACCAATACCAACCCATAACAAAAAAAGCATACTGGAAGTCCGGAAATGTTCCACTCATTCCCCAATATATGTATGGATATCCCTACAGTTCACACAAGCTTCCTTGTAAAGTGTTTGTATAGGATATACTAAACACGGCACCTTTAGTTTAATGCATTTTTTGTCTTGTAATACAACTTTCCTGGGGACTTTTTGTTTTTCTGCTTTTAGTTACGCTTTAAAGTACCTAAATGAAAATGAATAGATGTGCTCAGGTTGCTAAGAGCTGTAGGCTGCCAGACAAAAGGAAAGTTTTCTTGAAGTCATTGAAGCAGAAAAAATGTTAAACATTTGTTCAGAGCTTTAGTTATGTATTGTCCAAAAAAATTACAAAATTGAAAAAGTTTCTGATTTTTCAAAAGGGCAAGAAAAGCTATGTTGGCAATAGTTATATAAAGCATATATTTGGTTTCGGTTCATTTTCCTATAACACTAATTATGCTTTGCAAAATAAAATGATTTTTTTAAATGTATTTTTTATTATAAGCAGAGAAAAAGATAGAAATGTCTACATGTTATGATTAGGTATTTGATTAAAAAACTTTAGGGCAGGTGTGACTGGGTGCTAAGTAGAACAGTATCTACGTGAGAATGATCCTCACGACCCACAACTTAACACACTTGAAACAAGAAATAACAGTCAGCTGACACACAGCTAAACTCTTAGCACTCCGAACAAAGAAAACACAAAGGCATACATAACATGTTTTGCTGTGACTTTGTGGTTTACCAGTGAATCAAAGCATGGACAGTTTCCTGCCTTAATTCAATATGAGAGGCCCTTTCTGGAAAATATCTGCTAATTTTTTTTTTTTTCTGTAGTCTACATAGACACATCATATGTGGCTACCTTTCTTGTATCCTATTGCAAAAATTACATTGTAAAAGGTAACCTTAGCTATCCCCATTCCCCATCAGCTCTTCCTATCTATGACTAGACCTCTGCAACCTCTTCCACAAGCAGCTCTGTGTGTGGTCACAGGCACTGAACACATACCCTACAATGCAGGACCAATAGTTAGCTTTTAAGGCCAAGTAAACCGTTACTTGATATTATTCCTAGAGCTAAATGAGCTTTTAGCCTATGCAGGACAGAGGTAGCCCCTACAACATTGGAAGTTTTTATAAATTCCTGAAGTTAACTTTTAGGACAATATCGCCTACATTTTAACTGGTAAACCTACAATAAATAGGTCTGTTTGGAAGAGACTTTTTATGGTATTCGGGTGTCCATCAAGAAATACATTTCAACCACACATATAAGTAGGGGGGTAGTTCCTCTCTATCTGTAGGGAACAGGAAGAGAAAGCAACTTTATCTGTGATTTCTTTCCTGACCAACTGGTTTTTGTAGGGTTTTGATAGGAGGGGAGATGGGTTTCACCCACCTGCCCTTCTGTGCAGCATTTTCAGACAGATTCCAGAACCTTAACCTGCCTGGAACATACATGGGGCTCTCCTGGCTGTGTTTCCTGATCGTAAAGCATGGAGAGAGGAAAGAAGAGGGTGTAAAATGAAAGTGAGAGTAGAGGGAAGAGCACTGTGGGTGGGGGATACACATGCTATGGTCAGTGGTGTTGTGTGTGGAGGTCTACAGGTCCTATTTTGTCTAAACCATAGCAAAGCAAAGGGGTAAAGGTGGTACCATAGCAAAGCAAAGTGGTACAAATATCACTCAGCTCCACATTCCAACAAGCCAGGGACTAAATAGGTGAAATGGGGAGACCAGAGGCGTGATATGAATGTTTTTAAGGTGTGGGTCCTGTTTATTTAATACTTACCATTACGAATAAAAACAACTGCAGGAGGCCCCCCCCCCAACATTAACACAAGGCCCTTTTAAATATAGAAATTGGCTGTAATGTAGGTCCATAGTTGGTGGAGTGAAGACCTCATCCCAACAGCATATGCCATAAATGAAGGAAGGTGATTTTCTATGAGGCTTATTGGAAAAACTGTAATGTTGGGCCTGATTTATTAAAGCTGTAACAAAGTTCATCAGTGAACCTGGGTGATCCAGCAAACCTGTAATGGAAAACGTTTGCTAACAAATAGCAAATAACTTTTAAGAAATCCATTCCATGTTTTCTGAATCACCTAAGTTCATAGTTGAAAGTATATCTTCTCCAGTCTGGAGAGCTTTAATAAATCAGGCCAGTTCTCCAGAACTGATTTCTTTATCATTTATAATGTCCCCAGTTGCAAATTTACATCAGTCATGATTAGCGCTGACCTCTGAACCTTACTTGCCCACTAACATCACTATGATAACAGATTCCCTGTCCAGCTCCATGTACCTACACTGCATCGCTTACGTTTATTGAATTTTTTAATGAAATCCAGAAAATGTCACCATAGGGTTTATATAGGTGTTTATATACTTACCTTAACATGCCTTTCAGCTCTTCAGCTGTTGCTACACTTCCAAATGTGTAAAATATTTAATCCCCCTCTGGCCACTGGGCTTCCTCCAGCTGACTGGTATATCCTGTATACATGTAATAACATATGGATGGAACCAATGCAAGCAGAGGAGAAGTAAATATTCTAGACAGAGAATACTTGCAGGAGCTGAGGCCAGGGTAACAGTTTCAATACATGCACTATTGGAAATATCAATATATATAATAAATTAGTATAAAAAATAATGATATAATAGTAAATATACATAGGTATATAAATGCTTACTTTACATGTGACCTTTTAGTTAAGTGATTCAGTAACAACAAAGTCACTTTACCCTACCTTTACATGAAATTCATTTCTTTACATGACTTTACATGAAATTCATGTTTGCATGCAACCTTATTGTAACACAACTTAACATCACCTTACCTTTTAACCCTTTTTGCCTCTGAACCATTTTTCGTTTTATTCATTTGCACAAGCGTGTAAGAAGTGAATAACAGAATACAATGAGTGATATGTTGCATGAATTTGCAATAGCCTTATGAAATCTTTTTTATTTTTCAGCTTTTAAATACAGTCCAATTAATTTGAGGCACACAAACACTAAAATATCTCCAATCTCTGTGTTCCTACTTGCACCTTTGTGTTTGTACATGTATAGGGGGAAATTTATCTTTATAAATTGTTTTTTATTTTTACTTATTTTAACTTCAGATTTAAAAATATTATTTTATTTACCTGGATTGCTTTCAGAAGGCTAAGGCAACGAAATAGTACGATGTCACATTTGCATTGCTAAAAATGTGATCAGGTAGTTCTAGAGCTGCAAAGATCACCTCTGCAGAATAGCTGGGATCCTTCACAATGCAACTCAAAAAACAAGCTGCAGTTTTGGCTATGCACTTTTTAAAACTCTGTTACTGCACTCCTAATATGTCAAGAGTAGTAAAGAGGTTGAACTTTATTACTTTTTTATTAAATGTAATGAAAAATAATATTTTGGTTATATAACAAAACTTAACAATTAACCATCAACGCTATACTATTTACCCCTAACATAAATGAAACTTTTGCAGGTCGAAGGTTTGCCAAATGCTATACTGTAACTCAAAGTAACTGACATAAATTTGGCAATGTATAGATATACATTGTTGATAGATTTAAAGATCTAGGTAGAAATTTTAATCCAGCCCAGTGTCAGATTTTCAGATAGGAAACAACAGCTTTACAATTCAGAAAGATTTCAGCTGTTTTAGGCAGAATACACAGCCCAGAAGTATTTAAAGATCCTAATCATCATGATTCAAATGCAAAACATTCTCTTTTTTTTTCTCTAATTTCTTTTTAACTTCTCATTAAATAGTCAGAATTTTATTGTTTCCTGGGAAAGCTTTGAAATGTGGCATGTGTAGGCATGGGGAGAACTGTCAGTATAAGAAATGTAAAACTTTTCATGCTTCCTTCCCCTGTCAGGAAAATGGGCGCATTGCCAGCTTCTTTAGGGTGTAGGTGTTGCAGTGCTTATTCCAAAGAAAAACCAAAAATCTAAGCATGCACCATCATGTTTGTTCCTAATAATATAAATATCATTTAGTTTAAATTCTGCACTGGTTAAAATGTTGATTTTGTGCAATTCTGCATTTTTAATTGCTAAGTCCACAACTGCCTATATTATATATAACTGCTAGAAAAGTGCCTACTTGCAAATGCATTTCTAAACACATTTATGTATAATTACATGGGCAATTATGGCTGTATTCAGAGATTCAAAGCTAGGGTGTAGCTCACTGTGAGAGATTTATTTAATATGTAAGAGAAGAATAATTTATGTGTAATATGGTAAAATATGGTAGTTGTACAAAAAAGTATCTAAAATCAGCTGTAGATATCACATTTAAATTCTAAAAATAGGTTTTAATAATATATCCAAAACAATTCTTAAATTTTCAACAAGGCATGCAATAAAAATAGTCATGTAAAATAACACCGTGCTCTAGTTTCATTTCAAAGAATAATTGTCTAGTAATGTTCAAAAAGAACACATTTCAACATAAAAGTTACTTTTAATCAACAAAATAAGTAATTACTTATTACTGCAAAAAAAAATAAATAAATAAAAACAGGCTTTGGAAGCAGGATAAGAATATATACTTGCCCTGTTTCCTTAAAATGCTATCTTTAGCATCCTACACTGATGGTGATGTGTCAAATTACTTTTACAGCGTACTGTACTTTGACATACCAGTTGTTACATTATGAATTTGTTCCAAGGGTACAGCAGAAATGAAGCAGCAAGAGGGTGGGACTGCAATGCACAACAAGGACTATAGAAATGTATCATGCCCGGGAGTGTTAAATGCTAAAGATTTATTTAGGTGCTGTAGCTCTGCAAGATAATAAAGATCAAAGGTAGAACCAAGAGAACAGTTAAGTATTTTGACAAATCTGAGCATTATTTTTCTACTATTGCAGTTTCATAATTTTAAGTAATTATTTTCATTGTTAGTTTTGTACTTTAAGGAAATCCTTCAATATACTTTATTTTCTGTGGAGTAGTGTAACCACTACTCCCATGAACCTGGGATGGCGGCCTGCAGGCTGTATGAAAAGCCATTAGAAGCACCTGGAACTTTTACCTGGAGCCCTGGATCCTGAAGTCACTGCAATCCATTTTCTCTACTGGCCATGGCTGCCCAGTTTGTTGTTTTCTGGCTGCAATATATATATATATATATATATATATATATATATATATAGAGAGAGAGAGAGAGAGAGAGAGAGAGAGAGAGAGAGAGCGTGTTTGCCCGAAAATAAGGCCTACCCCGAAAGTAAGCCCTAGCA
>NC_092858.1:118662457-118716605 GCF_032062135.1 Pyxicephalus adspersus
TATATATATATATATATATATATATATATATATATTGGATCAAGTAGGACAATCTTAAACCGAAACTATCACAAAAAAAGAAAAGAAAATAACACTTACCTTTACAGGTGGAAAGCTGTGGATCCCTCCACGATCTAGTCAAGTCGGTCTTGTCTAGTCCAATCATCTGTATTGGGCATGCACAGAAGAAGCAGCCCACAGGAGCAGCAGACTGAATGGGAAGCCTGCAGCCTTCTGGGATATTTACATCACTTATCCCAGGAGGCTGCAGGCTTTCCATTCAGTCTTTACTGTCACCATGGTCAAGACAGAACCTTATATAAAAGGGTAATCTACCTATATAAAAATCTATATGAAAAATGTGCATTGGTCCCCTTTAAGTATTTTTAGCCTATTATGTTGTTTGCCCTCAACAATGTCACCCTTATATCAAAATGAGCAAGGATATTAGGAACTGAGGGGGATAGTATGCCACCATAGGTTTTGTATGTATGTCTGAATAGAGTTGTATGTGGTGTGAGTTTGCTTGTGGTACAACTCAAAGAATTAAGAAAGAGGGTGAAGTTAATTAGGTTTTATTTTGGGCTGTATATACATTTGACCCCATGTTAATACATACACATGACCCCCACACCAGAAGTATGTTCATCCTCCTGACATCCACTAGCCAATGGCAACACTGACAGTTATCTACCTTAATACCAGGCTTACAAGCCAATATTTACATGTGATACAACAGTCAGTGAGCCTATTGTTATTGTACACAGTTGACTGTGGTTGTCTTTTGTTTCTGTTAGTGGCCAGGGGGTCCAAGTAGGGGGCACACATGGAAATGAATAGCGAAACGAGTTTGTAGTTTTACTTAAATAGAAGTAAATATATTTACATTTTAAAAATATTAAAGAAATCCAGATAATTTTGTCTTTTTAGAAGTATGAAATAAATAAACCAAATAATTTTGCCATGCAAATCTAAATGTGTTATGTATAAAACTGCTTGCTTTGATTTGGAGTACCCTATATATTCTGTAGTTTCATATTGAATTTAAAAACTTCATAAAACATCATGGAAAAAAAGCTATGGCAATATATGTTGTAATAACAATATTTACATTCTAACTCCCCAGTTACCTATAATGCCCTGTCACCCTGGGCTGAGGCAGGATGGGCAAGAAGGAGTTACCAACCAATAATAAATTGGGCAGATTTATTAAGTTGAAAACACCCTTTATATATATTTATAAAGCATGTGAAAAGAATAGGTGCAGAAACGAGTATTTTCAGAAAACAAGAAACTACTTTTTAAACAATATAAATAAATTATTAAAATTATTATTTACACATTAATCTTTTTTACACATAACACCTTTTTGTGAACCAGCTTCACCATGCTAGCAGAGACAGCTGTAAGACTTGATTAAACACCTTTAGCTATTTCAAAAATGCATTTCTAATAGATAATATTCTGGCTGATTAACTTGGTTATTATGGGTCATGCAGCTGTTGGTTTTATGAAATGTGGTGAGAGGGAAAGCATATAAAGCATGGCTCTTTTTTTAGTGATACTGGTTGACAATTTAGTCATTGCACACACAAAAAATGTACACTTAGGTGAGGACTTTGCACTGATCCAAAGCTGGGTCTACACAGATGTTTTTAAAGACGCATGTAAACATTCCTTCTGCGTTTATATGCATTTTTATGCGCTTTTATTAGCGCTTTAAAGCTTGTCTTTAAAAGGCTAGAAAACGTATATATTCCGTTTTCCCGCGTTTTTAACGCATTGCGTTTTATGCAAGCAATGTTATAGATAGCACTCATAAATGTGCCTCAAGGTAACATCCTGATGTAGATTAGCTCATTGGAATGCATGGGAATTTCAAACATGGGCTTTTAAAGCCTCAGATTAAATGCTAGGGAAAATGTCCATGTAGACTAAGTCCAACATATAAAACACCGCCACACTGTGCAGCAGGGAAATCTGTAGCCAACTCATTACTCTTCCTTCCCCTTGAAGAAACCAAGAACATTCTACTGATGCACCACAGCCTGTCCTCCAAGGCTCCAATGTTGTGGGGCCTGCAGTTTGGGGCTTGTTGGATTCCCAAAGTAACCTTTAACAAGGTGGCTCACAGATAGCCTCCCCCTTCACTAAGGTACGAGTTTAAGGGTACCCCTTACCCTTTCCCAGAAAGAACTGCCTAAAATGACACAGTGCTGAATAAGTAAATTAAAATACATTTAAAATGAAAACACAATACATGCGTGGTATTGAATTTACTTCGGGGGACAGATTTGCTGTATTTTATGTCATATGGCTTATTTAATAAATTATTAGTTATGTTATTGCACTGTCAAATGGCTTCTTCATTTTCTAAATGAGTCATATGACTTCTACAAGGGTCAATAAACTGGCAAGCATTGTACTTATAAAGTGATAAATACCTTCGCATCATATGACATGCTGTAATTCCTGCTGGTCCTTAGATTTCCTCAGACCCACTTGGGCTGAAATGCTTGCAGGAAAGTGAGCCTTAAATGTCTTTGCTTCCCCATAGTTAGATTTCCTGCTGTTTTTTGCCATGGTGCCTTTCTTCCAGGGTTATTTGAGGTTAACCAGTTTAGCATTTTTTCTTCCAATATAGATGGTTAGATAGATTCAGTGGGAAAGGTACTGTACGAGCGGGTGCTGGGAAGTTCCTGGCTTTGCCCAGAAAGAGGAGAGCCAGGGTTAAGAAATAACACATTAATTCAACATATTCCCCCCCGAGACTGTTGCACTTGGTACACCATAGTTGCAGCTTTTCTAGACTGTTCAAATAAAGGTCCTTTAGTTAGGTTGCAAACAAACTCTCAGCAGCATCTTTGACGTCAAAAATGTCCTCAAAACTTTGCCCCTTCAGGTGTTTCTTCAAACTCAGAAGCAGTCTGAAGGGGCCAAGTCAGGTGAGTAGGGGGGATACTGGATCAATTTGACAGCCACAACGTTGGACGTGTGCGCAGGTGCATTGTCCTGCAAAAAAAAGGATCCCTTTGGTCAACTTTCCACAGCGTTTCATCTTAATACCCCCCTTCAGCTGGTCCAGGAGGTTAGCATAATACTGTCCGGTGATACTAGAGCCCTGAAGTAGGTAGTCCGCCAATAAAACACCGTCTTTGTCACAGAAAACACACGCAATTACTTTTTTGGCCGATTTCTGGGTTCAGAATTTCTGGACCCGCTGTGACGTCATTCCATTGACTGCTTCTTGGTTTAGGATCATAGATGTGGAGCCAGGTTTCATCCTCCATCACTAAACTAGCCAAAAAGTCCTGTGCAGCTTCAAAATGAGCCGAAACGGCTTTGGATGCTTTAACTCGTTCCTTCTTCTGATCACTGTTCAAACATTTGGGCACCCACTTCACTGTAAGCTTGTGAATGTCTAGGATAGTAGTGATAACAAACCCAACAACCTCCCATGAGATGTCAAGTATCTGGGCAATCCTATTTGTGGATATTCGCCGGTCCTCAATAATCAGGTCATGGACAGCATCGCAGGTTGCCGAACAAATTGTAAGTTTAGCAATTATTATCTTTTATTTAAAGAGTGCTGACATATTATGCAGCAATTTACAAAATCTATAGTCATATTACTAACTGAGGGGCTCGCAATCTGTTGTTACTGCCATAGTCATATGTTACTAAAGCTGAACTAAAGTGAAAAAATAGAACAAATGTCCAGCAGGCTTGTTTTGCAGAAGGCAAAGTTAGGTTTCTTACCTGTCTGTTTAGAATTTTTGTTTAAGTACACTCATATCTCCTTGCTCTGCTATGGTGCCAGCATCCTCACTTATTTCTTTTCCAGGTTCCAAATCTTCAGTAATCTTGATTAGCCAGGCTGAAATGATGTAACTCCTGCGCATACACATGGTAGTTAATTTCTGGTTGCCAGGGATATGTTCAGGATACTTGGCATTGGCACATATTGCCACTTTCTACAACCACAGAAATATTTACCCCCAAAGGTGTCTTTTTGGAAACTTTTATAAGTCCACTTTTAAATAAACATTGGTTGCTTGGAGTAATGCTGGTATGGTACAGATTTGTCCTACCTGGGGTGAAGAGCTCCAAATGATTTTAGGAAAATCTCCTATTAATTCCCAAAAGCATAAACGGCAATTCCTAATAGGTAAAGCTGGAGACATATGCACAAAAAGCAGCCACAATGCAGAAACAGGAGAGCTCAGTCCACAGTAGACTCTGAAACAGATCACTATTTGGAACCAGAATTTTTTTGTTTTACTGTTAAATATTTGTGATTATTTTGCTGTGTCAATACCCACCATTAATGTTTTTAAACAAAATCCAATGTACATAGATTTGTTATGATGCACACTTGTGTTTAATCCAATATTTTCTTGGTAATGTGATAATGGTAATATGATATGTATTTGTAATATGTTGGCGCTATATGAATCCTTTTTATTATTAATATTATTATTATTATTATTATTAATAATAATAGTAATAATAATAATAATAATAATAGTAATATTTAATAAAATATGGATTTTAACTATATATAATAGTGGTATTTATGTATGTGTCATAGAAAGCCCTATTCAGTCCTGGTGCCAATGTAATGTAAACATGCTAAATGACCCAGCATATGTATTTGTATCACAATCTCCACCTACCTCAAATTATGTAAGCAATCATAGGTTTCATTATGTAAGTAAAAATGTTCCACTATTTTTAGGACCAAGTGTTTTCAAGAACAGCTAAGCAATGTTAGTATGCAATGATTACATCAGATTAGATGTAATAAAGTATCAAATACTGGATTCTTCATGTGAAACCTAAACCCTTTCAAATACAAGTTTGTGATCAGAGGCATAAATCCAAGACGTTCCAGTGCAGAATTTATACTCCTGTTTTCTTAATCTCATAAAGCCCTTGCACATTTAATTATTGATATTGAATATGATTTTCTGTTGTCAGAGTAAACTGAATTGACCTACTAATAAGTCAATCAGTAGAATACAGATTAGCAGGTAGGGTAAATAGGAAAGTTATAAACATCGTAGAAAATATATTTTGACAGAACATATGAAGCTTGCAAATTAAGTTGGAGAGTTTTCTAAGTAACGCAATGATCATACGAAGAAATTATATACACGATACAGGCAGCCCGTGATAGCTTGCTAATAGCTCTATCAATGAAAATCTAAATTCACTGCAGCCTTTGGTTAGAAATCATGTTGCCTCATCTGCAGGGGCTTACAGGTATAATATAAAATTGCTGCTCAGTCCCTTCCACCCCTTCCGGCACTGTCATTGTAGTTGAAAAGTATAGCTTGCTGGCTGCATTTGCCTTTAAGTCATTTATTGTGCTAGCTTCCATTGCAAATGCCTGTTTATCACTCTGAGAGAAAGAAAAACTAAGGGGTTCAGCTGTGTACCTTTAGGAAAAACCTTTTAGCTTTGTACAGAGTGGAGAAAGATTGGATTTTTTGTCAAGTTTTCTGTTGTTGTCTGTGTCCCCATGTAAACGATTCATCTCTCTATCTTTACTAAAGACCCCTGTCAAAGAAAAAGAAATAAGAGGAAATCCAAATATTAGAGTTGAGCTCGGAACAAGGGAGAAGGAATTTTTATTGGTGACATGTGCTCCTGGGACAATTGCCTAAGACAGCCATTCTAAACCAAAGTGTCTCCAAAGGCATGGGTCTCTGTGGCTGATTGACCTCCCAGCTGCTGCCTGCCTAGTTTTGGGTTTTATGCCAATTGACTTGAGTCACCAATGGTATTTTTAGCTGTCTTTTTTAAAAACAAAGCTGTATTCTGCAAAAAAGAAAAAAAAAAAACAAAAACAAAAAGAGCAAAGCCATGGGTTTACTTTATAGTCAAGGCATCCTTTGGCATGCACCTTTCCTTCTCTTTCACTTAATGCTGCATTCAGCCTTCAGCATCATAGAAAATGTCATAAAATTCACATTTGGGTGGGTTCATAATCAACCCTTTGTAACCTCTCACTGGAATTCTAAAAAGAGCTGACACATCTCTCCATTTTATGGTTACTACATTACTTTGCTGCAGTTTAGATAACAAATTCTGTGTTTGTAAAGCCTACAAATTATAATTATAACTCATATCTCTTACTTTACATGGACTACTTACAGAACAATCCCTAAATCCAGCGAATAGTGTGTGATTTAAAATGCGAACAATCTGACAGTCTTCTTTAGGACATGTGAGCAGTGCCTGGCAATCCTTGCAACATATTAAAAGAACTAGTTGGTGACAGAGAGTTTGCTAATGGGAAATAAATAAAAACTTTTGTGATCACAAAAACTTTTCATTAAACTGGTTCTTTCCTGTGCTGACTGAGCATAAACCATTGCTGGTAAACTATGCCTATTAAACCAAACCCATTCAAATGATGCCACTCCCAATTTTCACTGTCGTGTGAACAGAGATTAGACAAGCATGTAACCTGACATTAGAATCTGCTAATAAAATAGAATGCATAATCAAGAAGAGAAGAAGAAAAGGAGTTCATATAAAGCAATGCTTCTGTCTTTCTGCAACATTATTCTTTGATGGAGAAACAATCACTGTGATTTAAACATTTGAACCTTGAAGATTCTTTAGCAGAAAATATTCCTAAATAAGTGGGTAATAATATATGTTATTTGGATTGCCCAAACTTCCAAAAATGTTTAAGACTCATTAAAAAAAACAAAAAAACTTTTAGGTCACTATCGCTTCATAAAAAAAAATAGGCATGAACACTTAAAAAATTTGGAAGTAGGTTGTTGCACATTAAATTACATTTATGTTTAGGTTTAGAAAGTTAAAATTACACCCCCCTCCCTTTCTTCCAACATAAATGTATTTAATATATTGGTCCCTGAAACTGTATCTGGTCACTTGAGGGCAAGTCATCACCACATGTACTTCACCTATAGGCCAGGTTTCGACTGAAGGTTTTTGACTTTTTCTTGTTTTACTCAAACCCACTTCCAAAGAATGACTAACCTATTGGTTGAAAAGGTTTGTTCAATATCCTTTAATTAACAGGAGGTTGTAGGTAGGATTTTTGGGTCACAACATGTAGTGTCCAGGGGTGGTTTGCTGCACCTGCTACCTTCATACATTTGACTTGTTGCTGCTTCAAAAAGCCTATTAATGCATGTGCAAGCTTTTTAAATGTTTAGCAGTTTAACTTAAATTAAAAAAATAAATAAAAAAGGAACAACTGTACTAAGCTTTTGCAGCCACTTGCAAACACCTACAGGCATTTGCAAACTTCTGACAGCCTTTTACTGGTCTTAGATGTCTAGTAAATGCTGTGTTACCTTTAGTCTGAACCCAGCCTTAAACCCACAACTCCTAAAGCAGTTTCAGGACTTGCACTAAAAATCTGACTACTCTATAATGTTTTTATAGTGAAGAATACCACTTATTATGATTATACCCTAGGCTGCCATCTCTCTCTCTCTCTCTCTCTCTCTCTCTCGTAAGTAGTTATAAAATCAATATCTGTTTGCTATATATACAAAAAAGAATGGCTATTTTAATTATTAAAATTTATTTTTAGCTATTAAAATTTTAAAATACCAAAAATGAGACATACTAGACTTCATCAGAGCTGGCACAAAAGCCAGTTCAGAAAAATTGTACTGCAGTGCAGTTATGGATGCAAATTTCAAAACAACATGCTTTAAAACCTTCTTTAATTAAGTTAGCTAATAAAAGGCTCTAAACTTTTCATATCGATCGATGGCTAGCACAATTCTACTTACTTGAGTTCATTGAAGGCATAGCTCTATTACAATAGAAGACTGTACCAACACGTTATATCAGGAGCATTAAATTATATTGATAAATAAATAATATATTGGTCAGAAAAACTATAGAGAAAACGAGTCCTCTATGTCCAGGGAAAAGAAGCAACTTTTGCACACTTAAAAGTTTAAGGTAACATGCTGGAGCAGTAAAATGCTAACTAGGATGAAAGAAGAGAAAAATAAAAAAAAAAAAGTTATTCTGCCAGAGGCTTTACTGTGGCTATACCGAGGCTTTGCGTGGAAATAATGAGTAGATTGCATGGCGTGTGTGCTCTTGTCTAAGAATGAATTTGTTTGAAGGGAAAGGGCTTGGCTCATGTAGGTTGACAGGCACAGCTTAAGAGGAGATGAACTATAGCCAGACATGCTAAAACACATTCCAGTATGTGAATTACTGGAAACAAGGCATAGAATGATTACTCTGATACAATGTCCAGTGAAGCACGATGTATATTAGGAAAGCCTATTGATCTGCTCTGCATTGTGTATTGATAAAAACTTGAAGAAAATGCCTAAATATGCTTGTAAATGCGTAAACATATAGAAGTAGTGGAAATAGATACCAAAAATATGTATTTTGGAATCTTATACCAAGCACAAACCCCTCCCAACCCAGGATGGTTTGTTGTGTGGGTAAAGGGTGGTAATACTCAGTAAGTAGGCTGATCCTCCCTATTTTTACACATTTAACACATTGCCTTACATTGGAAATTATTACCTCCAGAAACAAAATTAGTTTTCCCCACCTACTGAATGTTCAAAGCAATCCCATACATTAATGAACTCTTGGAGCCTGAGCTGCTTTCAGAGGCTCTATTCATAAAGTTTAATGAACTCTAAAATCAACAGGTTTTATGTTTTACTTTGATTTTTATTTGGACCAAGGCCATAGATAGGCGAAGATTAAGGGTACTGCAGACGCCAATGTATACCTACCCCAAAGAGAGTTATTGTTACATTTGCCGGAATTACTGCATATTCCACAACATTCCAGATCCTGCAGGACTGTCTCAGGATTTATATAATCCTGGGGTCCCACAGATCCACAGCAGGTTAAACTGAGCACTGAAACACTTGTTCCAGCACTCAACATATCAGTAGTAGTATTTCCATGTGGAGTGATGAGTGATCTCCTGGTCCACAGAAAAAAATGAAACCAGGGCAGAAATGTCAAGCAATGTAATCACTGTCTGAAAAAAAAGTATTGTTCTGGCCAGCAGATAACAGCTTAAGAATGTGTGCTCAGGTATGTAAGGACTGAACTCAAAAGTTTGGGGAGTTATTGGTATCTGTCTGTTTGCAACTTTCCCTATTAAAGAGGAACTAAACCCTGTTATTCTCACCTGTCCCCGTTTCATTGCCATCTTTTCCTTCTTTGTTGTAATCTCTGGCTATTCTTGGCTAGGCAAGGGTGACATAACTCCTGCTCAGGTGATCATTTAGCCCAAGCAACCCAGCCGGTATGTGCCAGGTATTCCTGCAACTAACACATGCGCGGCTCAGGGATTTTGACAGCTGAAGCAAGCGGTCAGCAGGTAAGAAAATTTAATACAGAATGGATCAGCAGTGCCTTTTTTCAATAAAGCTTTGCCTGATCACAAATTTTTAAAGGTGGAACTTTAGTTTTACTTTAATAAATGCACTTTCATTTCATATCACTTCTACCACAATATAATACATTGTAAATAGGCAAAATGTCACTCAATAAAGCTAGGATCAAGTGGTAAAACCTCTGTCAATTTTTTATTCTCTGACAGGTTCCTAAAACACACAAAAAAATAAAGATGTGGTACAAATCTTCCCATCTCCCTGCATCTACTAAGAGTGAAAACACGTTGGTGTGTCAAACTTAAATAATACTTTTAAACAAAATACAACTTTTGGAATAGCCATAGTCTGACCACAGTTATTAATTAAAAAACGGTGTAATGTAACAGTAGGGCCTTTTTCCACTTTGTACTGTGCAGTGCTGTTCACTGGACTTCACATTGTGGATCTGATTTATCAAAGGTCTTCAAGACTGAAGAAGAAAGACTATCATGGGTGATCTAGCAAACTTAGGAACAATGGGGCTGATTTATTAAAGCTCTCCAAGGCTGAAGAGGATACACTTCAGTGAAGATGGGGGATCCAGCAAACCTGAAATGGATCTGGTCCAGGATTTAGAACATTTGCTAACAAATAGCAAATTACATTTAGGATATCCATTCCAGATTTGCTGGATCACCCAATTTCACTGATTAAACAGTATCTTCCAGCCCAATTTATGAAACATCAGTCATTCCTTGGGAGAACAATGTCTAACATATCCACTTATGGGTTGCGCTGCACTATTTTTTGTCAATGCACTGCTGCACTCAAATCTGTCCATTTTGTGCAATGCTAAATTCAGTGTAAAGGACAGCCAAGCAGGTGGATGTGCATTGCTGTGTTATACTGCTACAAGGCCTAGGAAAAAGAGCATTTTAGAAAACATCAATATCCACAACACTTATAAAAAGCTAAGCATGTGTTTTGCTGTGTCTACTTCATGATCCTAAACCTGGTACAACTTTTGCAGGGTTTTCGGGACTGTAATTTTCTTACCAATTATTAAAACTTGCTGCGCACACATGATAGATTTTAGTAATTGGAAGCGATCTTTCAGGATGGTTTCCAACTACAAAAGACTGAAAGATGAATGAATGAGCTTTGTTCTGTTACATTGCGGTTTTTCGCCAGAACAGATCCATAAACAGCATAGGACAGCCGAGGTACACATGTCAGATTCTCATGCGAGATGAACCCTTAGGTGCGTATAGGCCGAGAATCATCTGATGTGTGTACATAGCCTAACTTCCATGGTTCATTACTATCATTTGGGGATGTGAAATTGAAGATACCCATTGACATAAACATATTTAAATCCATCAGCATCATGATAATCCTATACCTACAGTAGTCCCCCACCCTCCTGCCCCTTCACTCTTGGCCTGCAGGTATCAAGGAAAATATAACCAGAAGTTTAGAAAACTATTTCTAAACACTGTTGTTCAGCTTGACATAATCTGTTGTGGAGTATCTTGCCAATATTGATTACTCTCTTTCCATCCTACTCTAAATTTACATTTCTTTTCATGGATCTGCTTTGTCTTAACTACTACACTTGCTGCCCAAGTAGGTGGATAACATAAGTAGTATTGTACATTCACTACTTTGCAAATTCCTGATTGAACACAAGAGGCAAGGTATTGCCTTCTCTTTTTAATACCAAATAAAAAGTCAAATGGAACATTTTGGGTTCTAGTTATAAAACAGGGTATCTAACATTCCTTCAAACATTCTTTTGAGGGAATCTTCCAGATCCATGTGTTACAAAGGCAGTAATTCATTTTCACCAGGGAACATTTAAGGGAATGTTAGTTTATAAATAGAGCCCTTTGGTTTACACATCAGGATTTCAACTAGGAATCATTTTTGCTTTATCTTTTTTATGGATAGAACCTTCACTAGTTGGCAGATTTATTTCTGTTCTATTCCTTGTACTTCTCTAGATCTCCATCTTCATTTCCTAGGGTAACAGCCCTGTCACTGCTTATCTCTTCACAGCACTGCTCTCACATGTTTATCTAGGAATTAAGTCTTTACTACTGCTTTTACAATGCTCTCTCATTTTCAAGGCAGGATTACATGACATACTGAAGGCATTCCTGAGGTGGGAAAGTTACACTTTCCATTCTAAGATTACTAATATTCATTACCCAGTAACCCCAGGCCCTCCCCTAAACCACTTTTGTTCTGTATTTCACAGTCTTTTCTAATACACATGCGCTTTTTTCCTTCTGCTATCACTTACCTTTTATAACCAATACCTGTGCTGTTCTCTAAACACAAAATATCCTATGGTGCCTCTGAAATAAAGTAATTTCCAAATGTCTGGATGGTGCAGATAAAAAGAACCTTACTTTGATTATAATTCTGTGTTTATTCACAACATTAGTTCAACAGGAACCATATTTCAGCCGTTTTCCTCACAACAGCCTTGCACATTATGATGACATCAATGTACTTTCTGTGAATTATAATCAGTTTTACAATGGGCAGCAGTTGTGTTTTTTTCTTCTCTATTTTATTTATCTAGATTATTAACGTATCTTCCTGAGGAGCATGGCATATGGTACTATGATGCTTAGGGTGGAGGCTGCTAAAATCAGGACTGCATTGTGATATAAAAGCCTTGCTTCTAACGCTTTCACAGCCTAGCCCCAAAAAACAATTGTCAGATTTAAACTGTTACCAGCTTCTCCCACCCAAAGTACTCTCCCTGTATAATAGAGCAAAACCTCATCATGTCAGTTAAAAGAGAAGCTGTTACTAAAGGCTTCCTGAAGAAAAATACATATACCCTAAATAGATACCTAATATAAAACTATACAACTTTAAATAGTGTATAAAAAAGTATACATTTTATTCTATATTTTTCCACTTCATAGTTTTCCTCTTTTAACACCACATAAAAAAATGAAGAAAAAATTGAAAATATTAGGTTATTAGGAATGGAAAAAACATCAGTGGAAAAATACTGGGAAAGAATAGGGGTGAAGAAGGTGAACATAATTAGGGCTTATTGTAGATTACTAAAGATCCAGATTAAAAAGGAAATTATTTAGTTAAATAAAAATTATTTACACTTGAAAGTCTGCCTTAAATTAACATTATTTAACATTAATGTTACAGTTTATCTCTGAATGAGAATCAAAAGCTCCATAACTGACTGCAGCCAATGAGCAGCTGCTGTAATATTTGGCACAGCATGGGAAGCTGCAATAGCCGGGGGACAGGGAAGTCCTACAAACCTGGGTACTTCAATTTTAGGATTTACATAGCATACTTGGTAAGGTGTCAGAACACTAAGGACAGGTTCACACCTGCCTTTGGATTGAGCGATCCTGCACATATCTGCAAGGTACCAGCCACTTGGTCACTTGCACCACAGCACTGGTATTTATAAAATCTTCACATTTGCTTTCCCATTTGACAGCTGGTACTAGTTGGTGGTACCAGCACTGCTCACTATCACCTCCAATCATTATCTATTGGGCATCGGTTTACTGGCATCAGGAAGCGGTAACTGCACTGCAATACTGCAATACCACGTCAATGCAAAATAAAAAATATAATACATTAGGACATCCTTACATGTTTAGGATGTGAGTTTGCTTGCAGAAGGTCACAGAATTTATACACACAGATAATATACACATATAAATTTGTTTTAGCTACTGAAGATTTTTGTTGAATAGTTTGGAGAGGAGTTTAGGGGTGGTATAGAAGTTATTTTATGCTGTGTAGGTAGTTACTAGTTACAATGCGGTGTCAATGCAAGTTTAATCAGTCTCTCATTTGCATCTGTAGGTCCATGCATGTCTATGTATGTAGCTGAGATGTACATAAAGGAATTTAATTGTGATGTCAGGTTGCTAGTTGATGTCAATCAGAAACAAATGCTACTTTGGAGATTTCCCTCAAAATATATACTATTTATGGCCACCTTAGGCTTCATGCACATATTTCACTCTTGATGTCCTCATTTGCTAGTGTCAGCAGATGTATGTTCTAAATAAACCTGTGCCCCTTTAAATTAAAAAAAAATAAATTACGGTATGTTTTTTGATAGTATAAACACTAACGTGAGTGAAAAAAGAGTTGTCAATGGACATGCAAAAAAAGGTTGTTGAATTGCAGAAATCAGGTAAAGGACATAAAAAAATATCCAGAGTTTTGAAAATGCTTGATGAAAAAAAATGGTTTCAATTGGTAACAAGCCTTGTTCAGTTAGACCAGGGGTAGGCAAACTTTTATGGCCACTAGGCCATTTCAGGGGTTGGCGGGAGTACACTAGGCCAGACTCTGAGTCCCGCCCTAATGGCTCCGCCCAGAGATTTCCCTCAAAATATATACTATTTATGGCCACCTTAGGCTTCATGCACATATTTCACTCTTGATGTCCTCATTTGCTAGTGTCAGCAGATGTATGTTCTAAATAAACCTGTGCCCCTTTAAATTAAAAAAAAGAAATTATGTTTTTTGATATTATAAACACTAACGTGAGTGAAAAAAGAGTTGTCAATGGACATGCAAAAAAAGGTTGTTGAATTGCAGAAATCAGGTAAAGGACATAAAAAAATATCCAGAGTTTTGAAAATGCTTGATGAAAAAAAAATGGTTTCAATTGGTAACAAGCCTTGTTCAGTTAGACCAGGGGTAGGCAAACTTTTATGGCCACTAGGCCATTTCAGGGGTTGGCGGGAGTACACTAGGCCAGACTCTGAGTCCCGCCCTAATGGCTCCGCCCACAACTGGGGATCCCTATTTACCGCGCAGGCGGAATATCAACCACGGCCGCGGTAAATAGGGGAACAAAAGCAAGGAAGCGGCACCACAGCTGCTCTCTGATGTTCTGGGTGTGTATGGGAAACCTATAAAGATTGATGACAAGATGAATGCCACGTGTTTCTAGAATGTAAGGACAACTTGCATTCATCAGTGTGGAAGCTGTGCATAGGACTTTCATGGATCTTTCAACATGACAATCAACTACAACACATGTCAAAGTCATGTTAACCCTTCAGTGGCTACAGCAAAACGAAATGAGGGTACTGGAGTGACCATCACAGTCCCCTTACCTCAATATAATTGAAAGTTTTTGGGAAGATCCTAAATGCACAGTTTATACAATACAACCCAAGAATTAACATGGCTTTGAGGCTTTTGCCAAGAAGAATGGGCAGCTTACCTCCTGGGAAAATGAAGGCCCTCAGCCACAACTATCACAAATGACTGCATGCCATCATTGATACTAAAGGGGAAAATACACGGTATTAAGATTTAAAGACATGCATACTTTTGAACAATGACCATCTTATAATTGCTATTATTCTTGGTTTATGTGATGTCTTGGTTTAGCTGGTATCTCATTAAAAGTAAATAAAATGTGTTTTGCCTAATTACTCTTGTTTTCATTGAAGGATTGTACATCTATTTTAAATTCTACCTGGATATGCAAACTCATTAGCACATTTGTGCTTTCTTATTCATAATTCCTGATGCTTTAAATGCTATTTAGCCTATTTGTTTAGGTTGTTTTTACACCAACTAAAAAAGCACACATACATCAGCTCCACCAAACAATAGAACCCCAGTTTAGGAGACATAATGCCTATTATTGCTATGTCATAAGAAGTTTATTTTTCCTTTCTCTTCTCCAAAATTTCCACCCTGACATTGATGTGCATCTGGTTCTTTTATATCTGTGGTGTCCCTAAGAAAGTTGTAGGACCATCAATGGGAGGTTTATGTGCTTTGCATTTTGCAGCAATTCCTCTAACATCAGTTGGATTGATATGTCTCAGTGTCCTGGCCTTGCAGTAGTACAGTTGAACC
Organism: Pyxicephalus adspersus; assembly: GCF_032062135.1. Classification (NCBI taxonomy): domain Eukaryota; kingdom Metazoa; phylum Chordata; class Amphibia; order Anura; family Pyxicephalidae; genus Pyxicephalus; species Pyxicephalus adspersus. Next base: position 118,677,712 of record NC_092858.1, read on the forward strand.
ATCCTACGACTTTGATTTTGAGTGGCCACTAAAAGACTAATTGCTGGCTTGTGTCTTAAAGAGTAGATAAGAGAAAGCTAGGTCAAAGAAGAGATGTCAATGAATGAAAAAGCTAGGAAGTGCTATTATCCATACAGCAAAATCAATCACTGTAAATTAAATTACATACTTACTCATATATACTTACTCAGAATGTTTAATTAATGTCACATTCACTGCTGTATAAATATACCCCTGTGAAAGGTTACAGATAATTTACATTAAATGTGTGCCATAATATAATAAATTAAGTCTGACAATATATAGAGGCTTCTGTCTAGCAATATAGAACTTCACTGAGGCAAACATGGTTATCCGCTTTAAATTGATGGATTATTTCCCTTCTGATATGAGCCATTATAACCAGGGTCACCAAATTTAAGTTTAATTTTTGTAAATGTGCTATTTTTTACAATGGCATTAAAAATGTATGAAATAACACTATTCTAGTTACAATTGGCCAAACCCATGCATATCTGGAAGGCTGTTGTTTAGGAGATGTTATCTCCCCTAGTTCAGTGCCTAATTTGGCAAAACAACAAAGTAACACATTTCAGAGTATGAGAGCCTTCTTCTTCTACATCTCAACACACACAGGAACAAATGTTTTTGGATGTTGTTAGCATAATATTAAGATAAGATTAAGTTGGATTTGTGCAGACAGCATTTAGCATGCTGGTGACATTTTCAAAGGTTTGCAGTTGTTAAAACTTCAAATGACATTGCATTGGTTTATGTGAGTGTTTGATACTCACAAAGTAAAGGCAAATGCTATTCAAAGCATTCAACATATTTGTGACCTGAGGATTAAGGATGAGAGGGGTTTTATTAAATCATTTGATTTTATCATTTTAATCCTAATTTATTGTCATGTTTTAAATGTATTATTTTTTTTTTTGTATTCTGGTTCCAGTTTATGGTCCAGTTACTATACTGCAATTGTTAAGACCTTCACCATAGGCCTAGACAGGATAATAGGTAAAAATAAATACTTTTCCTTTATTACTAGTATTATTTATTACTAGTAAATATTATTTTTTACTTACAATGCTACATTGTTGTTGTTTTGAAGTTTAAAAATGAAGCATGCCTTGCATTTTGATGTGTTAGGGCAGCGTTGGCTTGTAAACTTGTTTTTTTTTTCCAGGCAGTGGTATCGTATCACAATTCACATGCCTAATGGGCTAACCTAGATTTGTAAGTAAGGTTGATGTGTGATAGTAATGTCTTCCTACACACATTTTGCTTTTGACAAATATTTCAAACTAATAAATAAATTAAACAAAAAACTCTTGGGAATGATGCTAGCTATTGCCTGTAGTAGCCACTGCTTTCTTTGAAAAGAGAATCAATTACATATATTTTAGTTATTTAATTTTGTTACATATCAGAATATGAAGGTGGCACAAAACAGACTTGTTGCCTCTACAAGTGCCTAAAACAGTAAAGTTTGAACTAAGATTGAATCCAGTTGGATAAATCAAGAAATCTGACTGGACTGTCGTAATAGGAGTTTTTTTTTAATGAACCATACTATACCTGTCATAATATACCAGTTTGATAAAAGTATACTGTACCAGTATACTACAGTTTACTCAATCTGGCAGCTGGACAATGACACCAGTTACATTTGATTCCAAACACCAGGGGTTGCCATCTTGACATTTTGCTGTACCTGCATTACTAAATATGTTGCATTCACTACTTACCTAATAAAGCAGACCTAGTCCCCAAAAAATAAAATATTACAGTTCACCAGTGTTAAATGTAATGAGAGCTTTAGTTTTTTTCCCCTGGTAATCCTGCAAATAAAATGTTTCCTGTTCTTGGCTGACTTGACTTGCTCCACTGTACCTCGAGAGGGTGTTTTTCACCCAGGCTACTTTCCTTATTTAAACTACAAACAGATATTCCTCTATCCATCATAATTAGGAGGCAAGAGGGATTGGAATTAGTAGTTTACAGAACATAGTTTAAAAAGGAGATAAGATTAGTTATGCTTTCAGGGCAGCTCACAAGAATGACTGCATACTTTAAGATTGTACTAAAAATTTGTTGGCCTGAAAAACATTTGTTCTTAGGTTAAAATGTAGCAAAAAATGCTATTCAAAAAAATCAACAAAAGTGCCATACACAAAAAGGGCAATTGTTTGCTTTTAATTTCTCATAAGTTTTGTAATATTTTTTTTCTTATTGTTTGAAAAATCACTAACTTTTTATTTTCAGTTTTAATGCATTTTGGAATTAAAAATTCACCCTGTTGGATGTGGAATGCTCACATTTGCAGCCACGCTGCTCCCTTCTGTGTTTTTTTTTCTGGTACATTTCTACTTTAACAAGAGAATGGAGCGGCAAGTTGGGACCTGTCAGTTTTACAACATACATCTAGGTATTCAATCTCCTTGTTCCTCCAGAGGCCTGCAGGCAAAGTAAGTTATTAGGACCTGCAGACTTAATGGTGCTGAGTTCAATTCCCACCAGTGTTTAAACTAGCACACACTTTTTACAGTCTGAGGTTTTTTAGTTTATTGGTGCTGGCTGGAAAAATAATTTCTTCTGCAGTAAATGATTGTTTCAATTTTTTACTTTCAGGAAAAGGAAAACATAAATATTGTTCCTGTGCTAGATTTATCCTATAACACAAATGCATGTTGGCCAATAATATAAAATGCAGCCATATATTGTTGTATCCAGAACCCGGCTTGTAATAGAAAACATTTTGTATTGCAGTTGTTCAATCCTTAGGAGCAGTAATTGCATACAGTTTTTTTTCTGCCAGCAATCAAGCGTCTTTGTCGTCTCCTGTGCACTGAACTATAATCTTAAACAATGTTATAAGTTTTCTTCTGAAAACTACAGAAAACTTCCCCAATGTTATGGGGCAACCTAGGTTAACCATGCTGCTGTAAGTGAGTTAGTGTTGCCATCCTCTGACAAAAACTGTTTTACAGGCAAGTAATGAAAACGAATGAAAAGACTTAAAAAGGTGTGATACGGTCACCATATCTAAGGAAGGGTAGGCTGCAATATATTTATTCTTTTTTCTTAAGCTTAAACATTATTTATGGGGGTATATTTATTTTGCATATTTTGCTTTATACAAAATTGATCTTTACAAAATTGAGCTTCACAGCATTCGTCAGGGTTTTCACTTGGGACCCAGAGATACCCTGACCTCTCCCTTCCTCCAGCAAATTTAGTGACACCATTTCATCTCAGAGAGTTTTCCTCAAAGCAGCCTTCACAACTGGGGAAGTTTTTCTCACCTAATACTCAGATGACAACAAATGTCCTATATCCCAAACCTTTTGTGTTGGTGACAGTACTCACTGGGATACATTATTGAGGTTATTCTCCCCAGTATAGACACAGGCAGCAATACAAACTTGACAAGGGGTTAGAAACTTTCCAACTTTATCCATAAATAAAAACATTGCCTATACAATTACCTTGTTATACAGAATACCTTTTATTCATTTCTTTTTCTTGTTAAGTTTTCCATGGGCCTTTGGCTACTTGAATTTTTTTTACACAACCGTTGTAAGCCATTACCTACAGCGATTACCTACAGCTGGGAAATCATCCACTCATAGTACTGAATGGAACACTGGAGACATTTACACAAGTGATTGAGCATATCTGTGTTGGTGTAGAGTTTGTTTAGAGTCACAGTTATTGAGAACTTGAAAACCATTGTGTGCAGCATCTCTCCCGTAATGGATAGACGTTAAATGTTTGATAAATGTTTCTAAAATTCTAAATTTCCCACACTACCCGCAAATGTAACACCTATTCTTTTTCCCCCCCCCCCCCCCCCCCCCCCCACACACACACACTGTATAGCCAGCACCTACAGTGTAAATGTCAAAAAATGCTAAGAAAATGATTTACTTTCTGTCAGTGTTCAAGCTGAACTACAGGTTACAACCGAATGTGTAAATAAATCCAATGTAGGAAATGTTTCTCTGCTTATCTAAAAATGTATACCATATAAAAGCCCACAATAGTGCAATAATGGCAGTCATAATGAACATTCATATTAGAAGATTGACATTTTATTGGAAAAATATTTTTGCATATTTCTAATAGAGGCAGCGTATTTAACAAATAAAACATGTTTTAAACTGATGGGCTTTATCTATGTTCATGTAGGAATTTCTTTTCTGTTCAGGATGCAATCCTAGTTTTGACAAGATAACAAAACTGAGTCATTTGTATTTCAAATTCTTGCATAAGTTTACTAGTTTGCTAAAGTTTCTTCCTTTAACTCTTTAACTCTGTTTCCAGCAAAATCGCATGGTATGCATTATTTAACTTGCACGCTGGCAGCTACCAAATACTGCTGTAAAGTCCTATGCAACAAAGTTTTGGAATGTGTTCGAAGAGTGGAATTATAATGTTTGGAATCTAAAAGGGAATGTGTCATAATTTAGGGTGTGTGCTGGGAACAGAAACACTATCTAATTTGGATCACTGACAAACAAAAACTATAATTTTGCCTTCTGAATACCTGTGTATTATGTTCCTGTGTTCCTATTTTTACATAAAACATTCTATTGTTAAGATTGTTATTTTTATATATTTTTATTCCTATATCTTTCATTGCTATGTACTAAAAGACCCAATGTGCCAGATTTATTAAAGTGCTCCTGGACTGTAGAAGATAGGCAATCATGGAGAACTTGGTGAATCCAACAAACTAACAAGCCTGGAATGAATTTCTTAAAAGCCATGCTTTGCTATTAGCACGTGTTTCCAATCCTGGATCAGATTTTTTCCAGTTTGGCTTCACCACCCAGGTTCTCACAATATAGTCTATCTTCTCCAGTTCTGTAGAGAATTAATAAATCAGGTCCGCTGAGCGAAGTGCGGTGAACAACACTGCACCGTACAATGTGGGAACAAGGTCCTATTGTTATAATACACTGTTTTATAATTCATAAAATGTATGTGTATCTGTGGTCAGAGAATTTAGTGAAATCTGGTTTCAAAGATAATCTATATATAGACTAGGATAAAATCGCTGTATATTACTGTACATTAGGCTAAGACCATGCTATAACATCATACTTTAGCCACACCTAAGGAACAAGAGGAAGGAAAGACTCCTTTCAACTTTTTTTTATACGACTCCATCATAATTTTAAATGCGTTCACTCAAACATGAACATAGTTGGCTAAAACAAGCCATATAGTTTTGGGCTTGGTGGTGCCCCTTTTCAATGCCATCCTTCAATGAATCCTGACATGTTAACAAACTTAAGACTGTATTAAATCTCTTATAAAACAACAACAACAAAAGAGATGCAGAATCTGCCTATTCTCACAAGATGCATACAAATCCAAACACCTTTTATGATCTTTGCCCAACTTTGACAGCTGTGCGTAAGTGATAAATTTGAGCCTGCAATTTTTTACCGGATGCTGTTTAAGTATTTGTGGCTTGCTAATGGTTTAAATATTATCAAAGAGGCATTAATCCCAGGGGTAAAATGATGATGCCTCTTCAAATTCAAAACACATTAAGCCTGATTTATTAAAGCTCTCCAAGACTGGACAGGATACACTTTTATCAGTGAACATGGGTGATACAAAAAATTTGTAATGGATCTGGTCCAGGATTGAAAACATTTGCTAACAAATATCAAATAATTTTAAGAAATTCATTCCAGGTTTGCTGTCTCACCCAGGTTCACTGATGAAAGTGTATCCTCTCCAGCCTTGGAGAACTTTTATACATCAGGCCCATTGTGATGCCCATGTGTGCATGTAATGCAAAAACACACCTGCACAGAGTAAAATGCATGCATGCACTCCTAACAGTGATACATTTATTTTTTATGTAGTTATCCTCTCTCTAATCTAATCAAGGATTATTGTAAATTGTTGGGACTAATATATGTGTCAATGCAGTGAATTACAATACTGAATTTCAGTGTTCCATGGTCTCTGTTGGGTTTTTACTATCTCAAGCTTGATAAAAAGACATTTTATATTTGCAAAATGTAGTGAAATAAATAAGCAAGGTTTTTATTATCATTATGATAACCTGATGTACACCTGTTCTTCTATCTGGAATCCTAAAACTAATTAAAATTGCAAATTGTAATACGTAATTTTTGTGAACAAAGCCTCTAAAATGAGTTTCTCACACAAAGCGATTTGTGATTTTTCTTTAGGAAATAAAATAAAGGGTCGTGTATGTATGGAGTTTTTGCTAACAAACAAAAAAGGAAACAATATGACAAATTAAAATAATAAAAATGTACATAAAATGGATTTCAAAATACTGCAAAAACTCATTATGTTTAAAAGGGTAAGTATGCTGTTAGGAATAAGACAGTCACAATGTCTGGGCACTTGAATAGGCCACATACTTTAGGACACAAACTGCAACACACAAGTAAAATTGGCAATAAAAAATAAAATGTGCCACCCTGGTACCAAAAGAGGGTGCAAGCTTTGAGGCACAATGCAGGATTTTCCCTATAGCAAACATTTGAAAGTTGTTAGATGGGATTCAGCTGTGGAAACATTGTCTACATCTTTCTAGTACAAGAGCACATGTGGGTCAGAGTGGCCAGATAGATTTCAATGGCTGTTCCCTCCAGTTCTCAACAAGCTATCACTGTCCATTGACAATATTCTTCACTGACATTCTGAATCTTTTTCATAACTTTCCTCCTCTCCAATCGGTAGCATTCATATGGTCTGACACCTCATTATCCAGACCTTCCAAAATATTTAATCCTACTTGACAGTAGGCTTCGGCTGCTGGGACATCACTGCATCGTGCTGCTTCCTGCCTGCCATGCCCCTCTTTAGTTCTGGTGCCATCTTCCTCTTGCACATGACCAAGGTCAGGCGATAGCAACAAGTTCCAGCACTAAAAGTTCTGCAGGCTAATTTGTTAAAGACTTGCAATATTGTTTTTAAGTTGTATGCTTTTTACACTTGGTCTCTAAAGCACATGGTATAACATGATCTACCAGTTGACCCAACTACACCTAACACTACACTTGATTAAAACAGTTTACACTTACCTCAACAAATAGAGTATAAGCCACTAGAATTAAAAAAATACACTTTAGCACAGCAAACATGCAGTATGCAATTTAGAAAAGTGTGAATGGGATCCTACAGAAAAAAAACAATCCTTTGCCTCTCCAGTAAAAGCGATTTACGCTTTGATTCTTTTGTGGCACCTTTTTACAAACTTAAATGACCTCTTTATTATTTTGACAGCTATTACACTCGCAAACTATAATATTGTTCTCAATGTTATATACAGAAATGAAATGACCAATTTACAGCTGTACTATCCGTCAGACTGAGAAACTGGTGAAAATTACTTTCTAGAAACTTGTTTAGAAACTACATGTGAACTTGCATTACACAACATTGTCCAACATTGCTGACCTTAGTAATGAGGACACCAGCTTAAAAGTAAGTTAGTATATTACAAAAACAATACATACAGGAAAGCAAAATAAAGTAAAACTATGCAAGAACAAGATTAATTTTTATTTAAAAGTGATTAGAAATCAACTCTAGTACAATTAAAAAAGTATGCCTTTTGGATCTAAGACTAGTGCTCTGATGCATTGATATGTGGAGGATAGTCCTTGCTATTTCACAGTTGAAGAGAGAATGTCAAGCATATGCAAAGCACATAGCACCCGACTTTCCCACTGCTGGAACCAATTTGCGTTGTCCTTATTTCCTCCTTAGTTTTATGTCTTTTACCTTTTAACTAAAAAAATGTGTTATTTGAATAGCAAAAGTGTCATGCCAAACTCATCCTCTAACCTATTGCTGTTGTCATTTTGCAAAACAGTAAAAAGAAAAAATGTAGTGTTGATAAAAGAACAAGGGGGTTTTCTGGGTATGCCAGAGGTAGGTCTGTGGATGGTTAATATCTGCAAGGTAGTACTGCTGGGGGCCAAAAGTATCAGGACTCTCGTGGCCTGATGTTTTGCTGGAAATGCCTTCCTGCATCTGCATGTAGCAGATTGTTTTCTGACATTAATATTTATGTGGTTTAACTATTGTTAAGGTACTGTTAAATTGTTCTTTTGGAGGTTGTAGAATTTTGTAAAAAGTTTTTTTACATAATAAATGACTCTTCAGCCAACTTTGTTCCAAAACTTTGTGTCTGGTTGTATAATTTAGGAGGAGATTTAAGATAAGTAGGGAAGTCATTGAGGGATCCAGAGGTGTCTATGCTGCCCTGGTCATGTATAGTTATTAAGCAAGAAGAACAACATCAGTGGTTTGAAATAGATCCACCTGTCACACTCAGATCATAGTCTCTACAACATCTTTGTGACAAGATTTACTTGCCATTTAATTGCCACATAAATACAATTGTTGTCAGATTTTTTCCAGCAGCTTCCTAGCTTTCATTTACAGGAATTCTTTGCTTCAGGGTATACCTATCACAGTCATACCAGAATGGGAAGACAGTGATCATTGCCTGGGGCTGTGTGTCTCCAGTATAAAGCAGAACATTCCACAGAAATAGCTTCCTTAGTTATATGTTAGTCCCTACTGATTACAAGTGTATAACATGTTTTGGTTATTTCAGAGGTGACTGAGGCTGCCTAAATCCAAAGAGCCAAATGTGTTTCAGGCCTTGTTACAATTTACAAACAAAAATATAAAACAAAATAATATTTACACTGGTATGTTGATTTTAGGTGAATAGTATGTTTTCTAAAAGTTATGTATTTAAAATATGTATGTGGCCAGAAATTGTTTAGATTAAGATGTCCCTTTACACTATACCCTTTATTCAACATCAGTGGTTATACATGATAAAAGCCTCAATTCACTATAGCCATAGGAAGCTATAACCCGCCATAATGATCATTATTTAGAGAAATGTAAGTCAATGATAGCTGAAAATGGATGAAAATACCAGTCATTATAGCAAATGACACATGCGGTATAGCTTAGTGAATTGAGATTAATGTGACTATTTTTATAATGGCTTTCAGTATATATGCTTCTAGCTCTTTAGTAAGACTCCCTCATTAAGAGTGAATGATTTTAAAATGTCACCATGCTACCTTTTGTTATTAATCTTTTTTAAATATAAAACTGCTGGAAAATTTAATTTGGATATTACTTTTACCTTCGTTTCATGTGCTGGGAAAGCCTATACACAAGTAAGGCACCCTGTATGTGCTAAGTCTCTGCACCCACCTTCTCCATATAACTGTTCCAGTCATGCACAAACATGATTTTAAATAGTAATTGCCTGCATGTAACAGTATCACATGAAGAGCTAGGAAGGAATGCTTCAGGACATTGCAAAGAATTTCCTGTGTAAGAAGTAAGATACTGGAAGTTGGAGCATTGAAGTTGCCCCTCCCCCACCGTTCTGCCCCCATTTGACAAGTTTTAGATGCTGTTTGTGTCTTTGTGTGACCAGTTCTTCTTTCCAAGACTCCACATACCTAACACAGCCACTAGTTTAACATGGACTGACTGAACCTAATTTGATGATTTTTAATCTGTCCAGAACATGGGCAACAAAATCATCAGGTGCTGCAGTTGTTCTTGCTATATTATACATACACACTTGGAAGAATATCTGCCTATAGGGATGGAGGACCATGGAAGGATGGCCTTATAAGATGACCATTGGAAGGGCAAATAAAGTTTAGTGGACTCTGGGGAGCCATGACTCATCTCATCTGAAAGGGTTTGTGGTACTCTCATCCCTTGAATCATGCTGAGATAATAAATAGCTGTTGGGTGGCATGTGCATGCTAAAATATAGCTGCATCGAAGCAGCGTGGAAGTTGCCTGCCAAAAAGTCTCAGTCCCTGGTAAAATAAATGATAGAGTGGATGGCCTGTGTTGTCTGTGGCCCTGGACACCAATGACTTTCCTCGTGTAATTCTAAGCAAATGTGCTAACATATAGGCACCTTCTTCTTCCTGATGAGACAAGTCACCTCAGTCTTCTAATGTGTAGGATGATCAGCCACCTCACTGCCCCCTAAACATGTCAAACAATCATTATACAGAAGCTGTCTGCACTAAGTATATCACAGCTTGGACTTCCTATGAAGGGCACCACCTTTCTCTGCCCCTATCCGTTCTGCTACTGGTGGTCTAGGGTTCAGGAAATTCACAGCCATTTGTGAGGCATCAGTGGAGAAGTCTTGTTGTTTGCACCATTCTACTTTTTCCCACCCCTTTATGGCCCATGCACCCACTAACAGAACTGACGCTAAAGTGATCTCAAATATACAACCTACAGGCTTCTAGAAGGCAGAAGGTACTTGGTAGTTGTAGTTTCAAGGCATGCCAACATATTAAAGAAGACACATTGATTACCCTGCAGATCTTTTCAACTGGCTGCTACTTATGGTTCTTCCTCTAAGATTTCCCCAGTGCAACTATATTTTAATAATTGATTGTATGTTTGTAATAAAAAAATGAATATACAATAATTTCTAACATATGTAGAAAAGGTGCAGTATTTTTAGACTGTATACCATCAGTTAAGCTCCACATGTGGTGGGCTTCTATCTTTATTCAGAAGATGAACCATGTTGTGCGGTGGGAAGAGTAACTTTTTAACAATGTATTAAAAAAAAACTTAGGTAAATACAAATAGGCAGACACACCATTTCTACCGCAAAAAAAAAAATGAGTTATTACATTTGTGAGACTAGTGAGCTAGAGTAGTAGTCTAGCAGCCATTTTTAGCTATCTTTTCTGGCAGTATGTTTGTTGTTGGCAATGAGCTTCTGTTGTCTGTAAGCTGCAGCAGTCAAATTACTGCTCTAAAGTAAGACATCTGACAAAACATTTTAAGATTCGGAAGTAGAAGATCTGATTTGCCATGACAAGGCATCTAGAGAATGTATAACTGTGCTACACAAGCACTACAACCTTCATTGTACATAACAGGTGAGTGGCCCATTCTATTGAAAACGTGGATGGATACTTGATAAGACGGTCCAGCCAAAGCTGTATTAAGTAGCAGGGAAAAAGTCATCGTGTACCACTCTAAAAAATATATATATATATATATATCCATTTAAATGAAATTATTGATTGCACCCATAACTGAAAAATAGTTCTGCATTATAAATTAGTAGTATTGAAACAGGAAAAGCTCCTATCTGAATGTGAACCACATCAATGTTAAATGCTTACCATACAATTATGGCAATAAAATAAACATTCAAATTTGAAGCTAAATAAACCAAATACACATTAAAGAACACGTACTGTGCCTAAAACAAATATCTCTATATATCTGACAGCACCAAGGAATGCATAAATGCTTCAGAATTACAATACCTGCTTCTTCAAGTAGTGCACCTTCTTGTATACTTTAATGTGTGTGTGTGTGTATTTATGGGAGCAAAAGTTTTAGGTCAGATTTAGGTCTAGAAAATCTAATTTGATAAAAATGCTGATAATTTTTCAGCATGCTGTAAAAAATGCATTTAGGGACTCTATGCAATAGCATATTTTTTGAAAGTTTTAAAACTGGAACAGGTCTAATCTGGCAAACTGTATCACCATGATCTATTTTTGCCCAGGTCCTACTCTAGTGAGTGCAAAGCCAAATACAGATATGCACATAGTTTACTTTACTAAACATAAATTGCCAATATTGGTAAGATGACAGAGTTGGAGAGGAGCTACTGGCCCAGGACATTATCCCTGCAGGTTTGGAATTTTAAGGGAAAGTTCATTGATTAAGGTATTTAATGTAAGGTAGTTTAATGTTTTTACTTTAGATATCATTAAATTATATAAGCATTTCTTATACACAAGTCCCTGGGCTTTATGGTCATAAACCTGTAATATTTGGAGAACTCTCAGAATCAAGCCATGCGTTGAACTGGGTTAGGGTTTTCAAGTACTTTGTGAGGATTTCTGTGGATGAAATGGACTATTATTTTTGTAATTTATGTAATATAATGCAAGCTGAGTATAAATGTTGCTAATATCTACTAATTCTAGCATTGCCATAAAGAGGAATGTGTATGTTAAAAAAAAAAAAAGAAAAAAGCTGCTTATTATGTGAGGTTTCATATTCGTATTCAAATTCTAAAACTTTTTAAAAAAACTAGTTCAGTTTAGTTTAAATTACTTGTGATGTGCATAAAAGCGTTTCATTTTTTTTAAAGTTAAAAATTTAAAAAGGTTACACCCCTAAAAAAATCCATTTATTTATAGAAATGAGCAAACCCTGAAAGAAAAATTACTGCTCCTTTTATCTGTATGTTCAAGATCCATTTTTTTTCCAGCATATAGTAGAAAGGACATGTGACCTTGAAAAAAAATCCCGAAAACTTGGTATAATTTTATTTCATGTCTTCGTTCCAAGAAAGCACACAGTTCTCTACATTCCAGAAGACAGCTGCTAAATTGCATTGCTGTGTAGAGCTTAGGTGTGGTCCATAGGGAGTGAGCCATCAACTCCCCCCTCAGGTAAGCAACACCTGAAGCCCCACCTTTGTCAAACATAAGCATGTTCTGATAGGTCACATCATGCTGTCTGTCAATATCACTTTAACTGACGTGACATACAAAAAGCCATCAGCTTAAAATGGGCTGATCACTCCCCCTGCACAATGCTCACCTGGCAGTCTGCTTTTGTGTACTCCTTTCTTTTTAAACCTATTCTTACCTTTCTCCTTTTCTTTCTTTCTTACTACATTTTGTAAATTCATCATCCAACACATTATAGCTCTATTACTATGGTATTTTTATGTTAGCTTTATTCTTTTTGAATGAACAAACAATTTAGCTTTTTTTTCCTCTAAACCCCCCATTCTTTTATTTTTAAAACTTATTTAGTCACACCTAAAGATTCGATCTTTGCTTGATACTTAATGACAACTATGCATCTTCTACTAATTGTATTTCCAAAATTCTCCCGCTGTGACTAAATCTTTAAGGATAATTTATGCAAATATTTATGTTGCTTTTTGACATGGTTCACATACTGAAGACCTTTATATACTTCAATGCTTTCAGGGTGTAGTTTAGGTGTTACTCTTCTATTTTCCTTATTACGTTTTTCCTTTTATATGGCTAAACACAAATGAAGACTTTGTCATTGATGTTTGCTAATGTAAAGGTAAGTAGGACTTTACTTCACCCTATCATTTTAGTCGATATAGAAGAATTTTGATATATTTTCTATAATGAATATAAACTGTTTTTGGTCCTAAAATTTAAATATAAAATATTGACATCTAGTTGGAAAGCATGAGGATGCTTCCCTTTTGAACCTTTAGGGGTTTGTAGATAGATAGATAGCTATTTGCATGTAAATGTGTTGATATTTGTTAGAGATCGCACATATAAATATAATTACTAGGGCAGTATATGCTGTTCAGTTAGCAAAGGGGATTTTCATTTTGCAAAATTAATTTTTCACTTAGTCAATTATGTAAATCTGTGCTACCATCTTTTCATGTGAAGGCAGCATTTCTGTTTTTTGTCCTCGCACATGATTGGATATTCTTTGTGCAGAGAATGTTTACCTAGTTTAGCAGTATTTGCTATTACTCCTTAAAAATTATTCTCATCCAGAAAAATTAAGTTTTAAAACATGTAACTAATCTTCATTTAGAATATTTGTCTAAAGCTAGAGACTATAATTAATAATACAGTTTAGAATGTTTTCTTACAACTGCAGTTGAAATATTGAATCCAATCATAATTGTGTTTTATATTGTCTGGTTACTACCTCAAAGTATTTCTTGTCTAAATAAACTTCAGTTAAATATATGCTTGAAGATTTTTATTTATAATGCTGTTCATATAAGTAATACACTATTGTAAATAAATTGAGTATTGAAACTAACTTTTATCTCATTGTTACTATTCCCTTCTTAATTTTTTTACTGCAATTGCATTTTTTTGCAAAAACAAAAAAAGGTACTACATTTAAAATATGTGCTACTTTTTGTTCACCCATTGAGAGACTGGGCTTTGGCAACACAGGCAGATTCTATTCTCAAATACTGGAAATATCTCCTAGAAATACGATCACTAATTTGTGTTTAAATGCTAGTCTTTTGGGAATATTCTTACACGGGTATCCTAAAATTTTCGAAATATTCTAAAATATTAGATTTTCTGCAGGAATTATTAGCAAATATCTTATGCAAAAAAACAAATCATGTAATAATGGTAGATTAGTCACATGTCTTATTTTTGTGTGTGTACCAGCACTTATTGTGATGTAAAGAAAGCAATCTCCAAAAAATTTTATTTTCATCGTTGAGTTACTAAAAATCACTATATAGCCTTTTGTTAAGGTAAATCCTCATAACCTATTTTCAGTTTAGAAGTTCTATGGGAGAAAGTTTGGACAAGGAGGAATGAAATACAAGTCTACATAGAGTTAGAAAAAACATGGTAAAATTTTAGAAATAAAATGTGATTAGATCATGCAGACAGTGCCAAGTTAGTTTTAAATTCAACAAATTCTGGACCTGTAAAAACAAATAACATTGTGCAACAAAATCTGTTTTTTTTTAATTATTGTGGGAATTCTTTTTGATTCACATCACCAACCCTACAAAGCTTTTTAACAAGAATACTGCCTATAGCTATTTTATTTTTTGCTTCTCATACTATTGTAGGCCAGACTACTATGTAATCATGCAATGGAAACTGTTTACTATGCTAAAGCTGGTTAAGACATGTCTTGAAGAAGGAAGCATTTCATATAGGCTCAGACTGTGTGGTGGAATTCAAAGCTCCAGGTGCATCCTTTCCCAAATATGGTGAATGAACAGCTCTCAACCACGACAAGTCCTGACAGAAAAAGGGCAAGGCATTGAACATTATTATGAACAAAGTCTGAGTAACACAAGTTAAAGCAATCACTAGTAAATCAACAAAACAAATGAACAAGGATCACATTTTCAGTGGCTTAGCCAGGATCAAAGAAACTGTAATTAAATGTAATAGTAAATGTCTCAAAAATCAGATCAGCTAATTATTGTCTGCCCTGAAAAACATTTGCACTTGCCCTAATTTGTTTGCATGCCCAATACTATCAGTAAATTCCTTTTTTCAACAGCTTTCTTTAGTATGGGAGATGTTATCAATGGTATTATCATTAAAAATTACAACTCTTCATGGAAGGTAAAAAATTACTATGAGATGTCTTTCTGCTTTACAGACAATTGACTTCTTCAATTCATTAAACCTTACATTTTTATTTAAGAAAAGATCACACAATGTTTGTTTCCAAGCTTGGTTTAGTTTTTTTAGCACAGAATAAGTAAAAAGAAAAAAACAGACCCAGGGATAATTGCTAGACAGAACATACTGTACATTTTTGCTATGTTAGGTAGCCCGTCATTTTTTCTCTTTTTCATGTTTAATATTGGCACTAATATTGAAATTTGGCAGATTTTTTTGTTGTCCAGGAAAGCAAACACTTGAGATAGTATCACATAATTATCTTCCAGTTCTAAGACAGGTACCAGCTTCAGGTCGCCGGTTTAAAGAAGGATCATCGTGCCCTGCTGTCCTTCATTCCACCGGAGTCTGTCTCATTCATAACCAGATTTCAGTGGGGTGAAGCACAGTAGGCATGTAGTAGTGTCAGCACAACCTACAATGAAGGCTGAGCCCGGACTGAATATTTGATGTGATATGTATTTAAAAAAATTATTAAAAAAATGGAATTTGCTAAAACTAATGGTAAAAAAAAATAAAACAGATTGGCGAGCATTTGTTCACTCATGCTGAACATATACAGTTATTTAAACAAAATTGTATTGATTGTTTGAATTAATAAACCCATTAAATATTCTAAGGCTCCATTTAGATGTCTGATCCACTTTTTTTTTACTTTCTTGCTTTATGGTTGTTTAAATGGATGAAATATTGCTGTCAGCCTTTGTCTGAAGGCACACATTTGTAAACTTTGTTATTTTGTCTAAACTTTAAATTTGTTCTTGCAGTTGCACATTTCTGTAGGGGACAAACAGCTAAAAAATACCCTGTTGCTGGTGTAGTTTTAAATGTTCCTGTCTAAATTATGTAAGATGCTTAAAAGTTTATAATTTGGTGGAATAATATATGTCATTTTTTAATTATTTTGTTAATAATCAGCATTTCTCCTGTCCTCAGTCATACATAGGTTCACAGTAGGTAAGGCAGGGCCCACCAAGTGCAGTATAAGAGAAATGTTGGCTATTACATAATAAAACAGCAATACCTCCAAATCATAAAGGACTTTAAATAAAGCTAAATGTATCTAAGCCAAAACATCACTGTCTACTAATTTTAAACCCAAGACAACAGACACACAAGGCTGCAAAATTAGTTGCAGTTACATAAGAGGAGATAACTGGGCAATGTAATGCAAATTCCTATCAATTACTTACTTAACTAGCGGGTATTCATACATGCAGCCTTCCCTCGGGTACCATGAACATATAAAATGGAGACTAGATGACTGAAAGAAAGAAAAGGATAGAGAGATGAAATTTGAGGGTCAGGGTTAAAACATATTAGTTATAGAAGGTTTGATTATGCTTGAAGCACATCAGTCAGAAAAAGATGTGAGCACAAGATACCTGATAAAACTTCTAAAATTTTTTCTATCCCAGTGTGCCATAGCACACCCCCTGCTGCAAAGAATTGTCCTCTCTGCACTGTTCCCCCACCTGAGAAGAGAAAAAGGATCCTTCGTAACATGTCAGTGATAAAGCCACCAGCTCTCCAAGACTGGAAAAGATAGACTTTCATGGGAGAACCTGAATTATTAGTTGTCAAACGTTTTGATCCTGGACCAGATCCATTCCAGGTTTGCTGGATCACCCATGATCTCCCATGATGGTCTATCTTCTCCAATCTTGGAGAACATATGGCCCATATTGCTGTAAGCCTGGCAGTATTCCTTGCTACCCTGCTAATGTAGTGTGTCTGCTCACTGTGTAAATTAAATAATCGAAGTTAGCTTGAATAATAGGTATCTCATTTCTATTAGAACCAAAACAAGTATTGGAAAATTGGGCAATTTTACATTTCACCCAAATCCAAACAGTACCACCAGCTACAATATAGTGGTAAATCCTGACATGATACTTGACAAGTGAAGTTATGGTCAAATGTAGCTTTTAAATAAGCTAAATGTATTCCAGATGTATCAAAGGACCCTTAGGCTCATTACAAAAACAGACGAGGTCTCTATGCAAAGGTCCAACAATTCCCCTGCTTAGTCAAAACTAGAACCATTCATTCAGGGAAAGGAATAGGCTTAGCTGTTTAGAAAACATTAGGTCTGCCTGAAGCATGTCAGACCTCTGCAGAGAAACCATTGCTTCAACATAAAAGGCAAGAGTACATCTCTGCTGCATTACGGCAGCGGAAAAAGTATCTGGCATTCTAAAGTATACAAACTGTACACACAGATTTTACCTAGATTATCACTTAATAAGAACTAACATTAGGTTTATTTTGGTGGCTTTTTCCTCAGTTGGGAGGTTTTCTCTGATTTTCTGTTCTAGTAAAAGGAGATCACAGAGAATCTAGATTGGGTCGGCAAACTTTGACCATTAGGCCAGATACTGCCTAGCCGGTAGTTTGTTCCGGCCTAACGCTCCCTGGCTTGTGGCATGTGGCTCTTGAGCCCCGGTGTGGTGGCTCCCTTCTCTATGTACCGCGGCTGGCGTGAACACTTCCACTGCCAGGTAAATAGGGAACATTCCCTCTCTTCCATATGCATTGCAGAGGAGAGGAATTTCCTTGCAGGGGTGTTCCTGGTGTGGGGCAGAGCCATTAGGGCGAGACTCGAGAAAGAGACTGGCCTATTGTGCTCCTGTCTGACCATGAAACGGCCTAGTGGCCAAAAAAAAGTTTGCTGACCTCTGATCTAGATGATTAAATTACTACTAACTTGTACACAGAAAAAAGCAAAAGAATTTCAGTTGATTTTTCAATAGTGAGAATCCATTTCAAGTGCTTTCATGTAACACTACATTTTTTGTGCTGGTACCACAAGGACAGGAAGAAGTTACAAGAAATCTCCACGTGAAGATGAAGGCAAATAAAAGGACAATGGGAGTGGCTATTTCATACTTCATCACTAATAAAGTTTTAGACTAAGTTGGTACTTGATCATAATGTGTCTATAAAAATTTGCCTAACATGCTAATATAAATAGAAAATACCACACAAAGAACTCAAACAAACTTACTAGCAATTTTAATATTGCATGCGGGTGTTTGTTTGTGACTTTTGTATTTAGCTGCATTATGCTGGAAGAAAACTGAAGAGCAAGCATTATTATGGTAAATATAATAACTATGTATAATGTAGGCTTGGCACATAGAAGGTAGAGCACTTAAGGGATAATTAAAAAAATTGCTGATACCAGCAGTAGTTCAGCTTACTCATAAGAATTGTACAAATGAAGAGTAATAAAATAAATGAATAAAACTAAACAAGGAATTAAAGATCCTGCATTTTTGGAAACAAATTTTACTACTTAATTGTAAATGACAATACAAGTTACTTTTTCTATAGATGTTTTAAAGCGATACAAAAATGCTTTTAGGATGTATTCTTTTTTAAATGTTACTTAATAACCACTTGACACTTTTGTTAGCTTAGTTCCTACAGAACAAAAAAAAAACTCTGACTAAAGTGTATTTAAACACTAAAACAAAAAATGTAATATATTGCAATTTAACAGTCCATTAATGCAGTGGCTACATTAGTTTTCACTTTTCAGCTAATAAGGAGGACCTGATGATCTTGCTGGAGTTTAATAAATATGCTTAAAGTTTGCTTCCCTTTTGCACTCTCCTCTTTACCATGCTAATGAAATGATTAAATAAAGCCTTTTTTTAATTTTACTTACATACCTTATCATATACCCAGTAACATTCTCTATGAAAAGCAGGCAGATTATTACTGGTATGTTCATCAAGGTGCTGTACAAATCATTTAAACAAAAGCACAGCACCCTACCTTATTAATCCTATCAAGAGCCCTTAGCCATACCCCAATCATTGTGTTGGCTATTGGGAGAAATTATGTAAATAGGTACTATACACAGGTGACGATGAGCCTACATAAATAAGAACTGGAATCTAGAAAGTGGATGGCCCAGGGTCAGAAAAGTTAAGGAGAAGATGCTGCTGAATGTACTCCATCCAGGCAGTGGGTTGAGAGGTTTACATTGTGTAGAGTAATAAAAGAAAGAAACAGGAGATGAACCTGTGAAAGAATGAAGTTAAGCTTTAAAAGAAAGCACAAAGAGCCTTATATTTACTGTGTAAACAACTAGCCCCATCAATCCACCATGGAATGGAGATTGACAAAGCCCCTCATACACACAATGGAGAAATAAGTGTAAAGAAATGAAAAGCCAGGAAGTGTGTTATTTAAAGGATTATCAAGTGAAGTTAGAAAAAAAAAGCTTAAAAGAACTAATACAGCCACATTTCTTGATTACCCAGTTACAGTTCAGATCACCATCACAACAATTTGTTACAATATACAGATGATATCTGGCACATTTTTATGTATCAGATTTGCTTAAGCTGTTAAGGACTTTTGACTCTCCACCACTCTAGTACATGGCCAAAACATTTTAGTTTATAAAAGAGTATGGAAAGTGTAGATCTTCTGACAGAACATTATCCAGCAATAAAAACACCACATCAATCTCATTAGTACTTTCTGGTGGTCAACAGGACAAGAAGTAGGGGAAATCTTCCACAATGGTGTTACAGATAGCAGGAGACTTCCCCGGCTGTTTGCTTGGCTGTCCTCATAGTCTAAGCATATGTACAGACGTCAGGAAGTAGTCACCCAATATGAACAGTTTTGCTCATCTTGAGCTAGAGTCTGAATTGTATACAGCAGTAGCCCAAAGTTCTTAATGGATACCTCATGATACATCTATTATGATGATCGGGAATTACTGCTATGCAAGACAAGGGAGAAAAGCTCACTCATTCTTACCCTCCCCACTCCATATAACAGAACGGGCATGTACAGCACTTGTTTGTTTACCTATCACTGGAAACCATTATGAAAGATCTTTTCAAGCCACAAAAATCTAACGTGTATATACAACCTAAGACTTCAGTTTCTGTACCTGGACAAGGAACAAGCATTAAAGTTAGCAGTCAAGTGTGTAAAAATAGCAGAAATGTAACTAGCATTTTCATACGGTCAGCAAAGAAAGCTCATATTTTTCTCCCTGGAATAGTGTCCTTAATATGTACCAGAAAATAAAAGTCAAATAATCCCTCAACTAAAGTAGGTGATATATAGGGTCATTTTAGGTCATCTTGTTAAGTATTTATACACGAAAAAAAAGTTACTAAACACATACTAATGTTAAAAATCCGGCTTTCTTCTTGCCAATCAAGTTTTACATAGCTAGCCATGTGTGTTTTTAGTTTTTACTTCATTTTGAATTACATTTTTAAAAGGCTTTTCTAACAGGTGAACAGTCTTTGCAACAAATAGTAACATTGGATTGCTGTCAGGGTCAGCTATATTGCCACTCAAAGACTACTGTGATACTAAAAATGGCCACATTTTCTTAAGGAATAAACTAATTCCCCTCAGCTATTTAATAATTGTCCTTCACAATAAGCCACCTCCACTTTTGCTAGTAGTTACTATAACTATATAATGGTAGGCACAATTCCTACTTTTTTGGGTTTCCCCACCACAGTTTATATTTAAAAAATGAGATCAGCAATGCCAACTTTTTGTATAAATTTCCTTTAAATAGTGGAAAAAAATAGTAAAAAATTGTTTAAAACGTCTCCATTTTTGACATATACAAAAAGTTAGACAAGGAGTGATGCATTCAGTAAACATAAGCAAAACCACTAATGTAATTATACGTTAAGTGGGGTAACAGAAGGTACCCTGTAAAAGCTCACTGTTTGCAAATCTCCAAGGTTGCTTATGGTTGGAGTCATGAGCCAGTAACCATTTAGTGTCTCATTGGCATTGATATGCAAAGCAGTCATGGAAATGCACTGCAAAGATGGAACACCTACTCAAAACAGTAGTGGAGTGCAGTCTAAAGCATCCATTCTTAACTAGGGTTCCATAACATAACATTCTCAATAACATTCTTCTTTGAGATGTTCCTGACTGACCACCAATGTGATTGGTGGTGGCCAAAGCCAACAGTGGTCTTTTGTGTAGAACTTACTTGTGGCCCCCAGGTTGATCTGACTTCAGCTCCCTGTGGCGACCCCTGTTGGCTATCCTTAACCAAGACTTGGCTTATCCTTAGTTCCGAGCAGTGCAGTGGCACACTTTGCACCTCCCTATGGGCACCACTTTATGGTGGTATTTTGCTCATATGGATTCCCTAAAATCTAAAAACATTTTCAAGGGTTTTTCTGGGGTGAAAGGGTTTGGAAACTATGTTCTAAGATGACATTCTGATAGTTTGATAAATGAGCTATAATATTTACATATTAAAAAAATATAGCCAATGATTTTTTATTGCAATTCAATAAATGTTATGTTACCTATTTGCACAGCTGTGTAATATCAATGATACCTGCACACACAATACAGCACAAGAAGCATTTGGTAAACTGAAAGAAAAACTATCTATATTAATGCTATATTTGTATGCTATGAAATAAATATGTTTTTATTGCACTTCAAGGAAAGATTTTTCCTCTTGGGGATTATGAATAATTGTGCCTGAATCATGCACCTGGGTTTCCAGATATTAGATTGCTGATGATCCATTTGCATATATATTGCAAATGTATATTTTAGGTATATCCCCAGGACAGATTATAACAGATTAGGTTGGTAGGGCATTTTTAAATGTCAGGTTACGTTCAGCAGCTAGTTTGCCACTAGAAATCTGTTCACTCTATTTAAAAAGCTGATAACAAAAATATATATAAAAAAAAGTATATAAATGTTTCTTTGGGTTTAACGAGTACTGGGTTTTGTGTTACAACTGCAATGTTAACATCTCATTTATACTGATCTAAACATTTATTATTTTAGGAGTGTTTAGAAAAATATAATTGTATCTGTTACACAATTTCTCTTTATTGAAGGGCACAAAATGCTACAAGTGTAGCTCAATATTCAATTGGAAATAAGCATTTTTCATATTTTTCATAAAAGTTTTATATATTATTGTTCACTTTAGATAATATGAGCTAGTAAGATTATTTGTAAGTGAGTGGCTGAATGTTCACAATGGTTTGCCATTCCTCAAATGCTTAAAATGATTCTCTGACAGGGTGGGGGTGGTATACTGCTATAAGTGCTAAGTTGATAGTATCAGAGCAAGAGCATAATAGCCCACACAGGCTTCAGATATTATAAACATACTCCTATTGACTCTGTGAAAGAGTCTTTGAGGGATATGGCTATAGTTAATTGCTTGATACTAAGGTCATTAAGCTCTTTGAATCTTTAAAACAGAGCCCTGATTTTGCACTTTATTACTGCTTATCTTTATTCATGTTTAACAACTGTCTATTATTGTATCTTAAGGTCCTATAAAGTTACTGAGATTTAATGTCATGTCCTAAGCAGCACAGTCTAAATAAGGTTGAGAAAGGAAAAACAAGTAACAAAGCTAAAGATATTCCCTTCTGTGATATTTCAATATGTTTTATTATTGTTTTGGAAAATTCAAGCTCAATACACACCATTAGGGTCTCTAAATCTAATCAACATGATGCCAACCAACAAACAGCTCAGATCGTAATTCCAAAGTACATTGATGGTGGAAATTTAAAAAAATGCTCCATGACAAGGCCCTATACTGTAAAGCAAATCTGTCAACTGATGCACAAGAAACCTAAAGCCTGATTGATGAAGAATTTTGTTTTTCCCATGCCTAAAAGAATTCAAGCTATTATAAAAGCCAGTGGAGGTGCAACAAAGTAGTAAGTGGATTCTTTGGGGTTGATTCCATAGTTTGTTTCTTCTTGTTGAATGATTTCAAAAAAGAAAAGGACAATTAGGGGAAGAGCTTCTAGAAAATATAATGTGCACAAGTTAGGAAGAGAACTGCCAAGGTACAGCATGTAGAAGGAAGGGTTGCCCAAGCAAATAACGATGACACTAGAAAATGGGTTCATAGAAACATAGTGCTTTTGTTAACTCCTCTTTTTTTTACCACCCTAAACCCCATCCCCTTCATCTCTTACTCTAATCTCTTATCTTTCTCCAATATCCTGCATCATTGTTCCCTTTTACTGTGGATGCCAGAGGCATCTAGATACCCCCATGATAGTGGTTGTTCTATACCTAGAAGAGTGCAGCTTTAACCACAAATATAATATGCTTACTGCAAAGGATCTGAACTTTCCAAAAATCAAACAACAGTCTTGATAAAAGTAAAAGCCTGAAAAGCATCTACAGCTTTTAAACAAGAAACATAGTTTAAACTGAAAAAAATCCCAAGCTGCTTACTATCCTATTGCTTGTCATGCATCTTTCACGTCTAGCAAATCTAAAAGTGTCTTCATCCTGCTCAAAACCTAATTCAATTTTCTCTGACATAAGAGAGGAAAGATGGAAAGAGCAGGTACATTTTTGTCAAGTGTTCAATACAGAATGCTTCCCCTACGCCAGCTAATGCATACTTTCCTAATCAAGGACACGCTCAGTTTATTTAGTGATTGATCAGTGAGTAATCTAATTTGCAAAAACTCAAATAAAATATCTTTATTACCATTTCGTACTAAAATTTCTGACAATAAGGTTAATGGAGCTATCCTTTTTTTGACTCGTAGCATACATTAAACCCAAATGGCAGCAACTACACCTATTACTCTCACATTCGCTTCATATATTTCAGAAGTTATTTTATTTTTATCACACTATTTCAACTTAGAAATGCCTCCATAGCAAATATACCTACATCAAATATTGTCCAAATATATTCAGATTCCTTATTTGCAATGTAATCAATGTGGATTATAATTCTTCATTCCAGCCCATGGTCCAACAGTGTGTTTCTTGATGGGAAACCTTTGCCTAAAATCCTAGATAGATGTGTCTATGGTGGCTTGGAAAGCACATATATGCTTTAAGAAAATTTATATTTCGAACTGCAATGTAGGTTGGGTCTCATACTTTTTTTTTCAAACTATTCTCAGCCATTAACTAAATATTTTGATAAATGTTTACATCCTTTAAAAAACAGGCGCTAGACCTTCAGCCTAGAGCTGCTAAGGCAATATCAACTTACATTCTATGTGCTGTCTATTTTGTAACGTATAAAGAGTACAGTGATTAGGACTCTTTTACATGCAACAGAGCAAATATAGTGTAGAAGTTAGTACTATGTATTGTATACTGTTTTTCATACAGTGTAGCAGTCAGGACACTGTACTGTACAGGAGGGCATATAGAGTGTGCTCAGTAACTTACAACATGGTTGCAGTACAGCAGTCAGGACTATATAATTTATGATCTGGTAGATCATGGCCCTAATAAAAGCATGCAATGCCAAGCTGCAATTTCAAAAGCTAGCAATTAATTGAATTCTGGAGCAAGTAATTTCTTGTATTAAAAGAGGAATAGACTGCAGAGATGGAGACATAATCCTGCCCCTGTACAAAGCATTGGTCAGACCACATCTGGAATATGCAGTTCAGTTTTGGGCACCAGTTCACAAAAAGGACATTGTGGAATTGGAGAGAGTGCAGAGAAGGGCAACTAAACTAAAAACAAGAATGAAGGAGCTCAGCTATGAGGAGAGATTAGCTGAACTGAATCTATTCCCCCTTGAGAAAAGCCGTTTAAGGGGGATTTGAATACCCTTTAATAATTATTTAATGGGTCCTAATGAAAAACCCCTTCCCCATTATTCACTTTAAGGGTATTACAAAGGACAAGAGGGCACTCTTTGAGACTGGAGGAATAGAAATGTAATCTTTAGATAAGGAAGGGATTCTTCGCTATAAGGTCTGTGAAAATGTGTAATAGACTCCCTCAGGAGGTAGTTTCATCATAGACTATAGATTGCATTAGGAAAAGACAGGATGCTTTTCTAGAAACACATAATGTAACTGGGTAATAAAGTTTTAAAGTAAAGATAACAGAGATCCCCTGTTGGAGCAAACTAAACCCGGGTTTTCGTTTTTCCTTCTCTAAAGGGTTTTTTGTTTGGGATATGTTTATGTTATGTTTTCTAGTGGTTGAACTTGATGGACTTTGTTTGTTCATCCTAACTGACTATGTAACTATGTAACATGCAATATAGAATATACAATGCTATGGTTGGGACTGTACAACATGCAACATGGTATTTTACAGTGTTACAGTCACAATAAAGCAAAAACATATACACATAGAATATTGTCAACTATCAACAAATTATTGTTGCCCACTGTGAGCTGTCTCCCAACCAAAGTATGAATTACCAACTTCTTTGCAGTTGGCAAGTAAAACACCAAATGTAATTGGAAGACAAAGGACAGAGTACTTTAACTCCAAACTAATGTTTACATTGCCAGTCGCCACAAATAAAAAAGTTACCAAGGTGGGATCAATTTCAAACTACATCCCTAGTCAAGACCATGGGCCTGATGTATCAAAGAACTCCAAGACTGGAGACGATAGGACATTATGGGAGAACATGGGTGATCCAACAAACCTGAAATGGATTTCTTAAAATACTTTGCAAATATTTAACAAATGTTTTTATTTATAAAGCAGATGAATTCCAGTATTGCTGGATTACCCAGGCTGCCCCATGATAGTCTATCCTTTCCAGTCTTGAAGAGTTTCAATAAATCAGATCCTATGTATTGTACAATAAAGTAAATAAAGTGCAGAAGGCAACCAAAACTATTGCAATATTTTGACCTCTCAGATACTTTGTCATCTGATCTGCTGTGCCTGGTACCATTCACAGCACTTTTGTGGCTCAAGCTGGATTTTGTAGTTCAAGGGCAAGAGATTACTGATACAAATAAATCCATAAGACCTATTCAAAAGGAAAAGAAATCTGCTGAGAGAGGTTGTGTGCATAGACTGACCCTGTTAAAGGGAAGTATCAAAGTTAAATCAACAGTAGCTAGGCAAGAGGCAACTGAAACATTACTTTGGCCATATCACCAGAGGTAAAACTCCCTGACTTACAGAGGGCAAACACATTGCAAAACTACAGATCCTTAATGTACCAGTAATTTTTTTTTTTTACTAGTCTGAATATTGTATTTAGCAGCCTGGTCAGAGACGTACTGACCAGGTGGAAACCCTAACACTGCTATGAGAATAAATTGTGGCATTATGGACACACTCATTTGTACCAATGAAATATTCCATGTAGCATCTCTATTATTAGCAGGAGATTGGTTTCTACAGGTGGCATGTTGAACTAATGCAGAGACTACTGATCCTCCACAGGGAACAACGATCCCTCTACGCACCTGCTGGTAAAAGACAGAATTTGCTACTGAGCTGTAGCTGTTTAGAAAGTTAATGAACTGTAAAACATTTAACACCTTTTGTTTTGAAGCACGTGAAATGTATTTAGCTAATTTAAACTGAACATTTATTTGGGCTTTAACTGTGTGGAGAAGGGATTTGACAGGATCACATTCATGCCATGCTTGAAGTCCTTAGACATGTAAGCTTAAAGCTGTGCATATTAAACTTTTATTCTGCAATTAGTTCTGCTTATAGACACTAGCAACACCCAGATCTACTTTTGTTTATTTATTTTTTGTTAAAATAGGCCTTTTCTGGTAGTTTTTGCAATGTCACTTGTGTATTCATTGAACAGTTGCCTTTACTAGCAACAGCAGGCCATAATAAGTGGGAAGCCCAGGCAGGAGGTGCTCAAAACATTAAAGGTAAATTTCTTCAATACAGGTAATGAAATGTCAGCAGCAGCAGCACAATGTGACAATATCATTTGTCAGTTTCATTTTTTTCACAGCATTGCACAAGGTAAGGACTGTTTATAAAAAACTGGTTTTCCTGCAACACCATATCCTCAAATCCCCATTTTTCCATACATATTAGAGTTGCACCCCTTAGGTAAGCTTTTGTAGATATTGGATGGAGATTACGTAAACGGCAGCTGTTTTTTTTTCATCCATGAATTGTGGTGCACTGCTGTGTAAAAATCAGCATGACCAGGGTAGTGTGGACCTCTCAGCCCTTCCACATACCTATTACCCACCCAATGACTACCTCCCCACTCCCCCCAACCTGCTTACCAACCAACCCCACCAAAAATACGCAGACACCAAACTTCACTTAAATTAGCTGGCAAGAAGCCGTTTATTAAAACAATAAAATAAATAACTATAACATATAAATATCAAATAACCATAAATAACCAACAAATAAATAAACAAACAAAGCACAAATACATTTAACAATCATTTTAACCATTATACCAAAATTAACCCCCCTTTACAATAACATTTCAACATTACCGCTTTAAACCTTAACAACCAGGTCTCAGCCATAATCCGTACTCCTCCAGAATTAAAATCCAAACACACCACCTTGGCCCCTAGCTGCCCAGCATCGACTTAGGAGCCATAGCCAACAGACCAACATAAAGGGGGACCCTACCACCAAGAATCTTACTAAAAACCAAAAAATACCAAAAATACACAGACACCAAATTGCACCTAAATTGGCTGGCAAGCAGCCATTTTTTAAATCAATTCAATAAATACCCTATAAAAAATAATAAATAACCATAAATAACAAACAAACAAAGCACAATCACATTTAACAAATACATTAACAATTATACCCAAATTAACCAAAATTAACCCCCCCTTTACATTAACATTGCAACATCCCTGTTTTAAACCTTAACAACCTTACCAACCATTTTGCAGATCTCAGAAGGCATAACCAGTACTCCTCCAGAATTCAAATCCAAACTCACCACCTTGGCCCCTAGCCACCCATCACTGCCTCAGGAGCCATAACCAACAGACTACCATAAAGGGGGACTCTACCACTGAGGATCCCTCCCACCATTTTCCATACTCAGGATCCCTGCTTTGCAAGACCCCAACAGCCACAGATTAACAGCTCCCGGATGCACTGGGAGCAGTCAAAAGGCAGCTTCAGTATCTGCCTTAGCCAGCAAAGCCGCCGGCCCGTTCCATTTTACCCATTGAATGGCCACATCAAAGGAGGTGTAAGCCACTGCACAAATTTCAGGGTCAATGCTATCATTCACCGAAACCCCAGGAGGAAAAGACAAGCTCTTTCTTAGGAACGATCCCCAGCGGAGACACTATCAAATCAGGCAGCGGAGGCTCATCAAATGGGCTACTCATCCTACCCAAACTCACCTCTTTTTGCAACTTTTCCTGCACCACATCAGGATGTCACAACACTGACTTCAAATTCCTTGGAACTGAAACCGGCCCACCCAATGCACTTGGAATCCTAAAACCTATGTCAAACCCCTCCGCCAACACCCGGGGCGCCTCTAAATCAGGATACTTACTTAATAGAGGGGAAGCATCCTTCCTACCATCACCCACGTCATCACTTTTGCCATGGGCGTCACCTCCCCTACCCTCACCATGCTTGAAACAGCGCAAGAGCCTGTGCACACCACCGCACCCCAAGCACTCGTGCTTAAACCTGCAACCGACCCCAAACTTGCAACCCCCTTTACTGAAGAGCCAACAGACCCCCTTCTTTTTAGTGGCTAACAATCCGCCTGCCTGCCGACCGATGCCCCCCCCCCCTGAAAAAACTGCACCCCTCTGGCCTACTTGACATCATCAAACGCATCCACAGACTGATGTCCCTATAGTCCCATCGTAAAGACAGCCTAACCGCCTTCCTCTGCCTGAACTGCTCATCGTACCGCAGCCAAGCCACCACCCCCCATACATCCGATAGGCTTCCCTAATTGTATCCAAATAGCAAAACAACGCCGCACATTGTTCCGGTTGTCGTTCGCTAATTACGCTCGCTAAAATCCCAAATGCTTGCAACCAGTTGTAAAATGCATGGGGAATCAAGCGATGCCACCTCTGCTCGCTCTCCTCCCGTTGCCCCTCACCCCCAGCTCTTTTCTCCAAAATAAATTGCTCTAAAGGGTAAAGGTAAAAATAAATCTACGAACTCACCCTTCCAAATCTTCTCGTGGACATCCTCCTTCAAGTGCCCAGGCCCCTCAAAACAAACGTACATCTCCTCCTGTGCCTGAATCACTAAGTAAAACCCCACCCCCTCCCCACTCCGAATCCCTTTTTGCCCTGGCGACTGCACCACCACATTGCCACTATCAGACCACCCAGCCCCCCCTTGCTCGCCAATGCCCCTCACTCCCCCCCATTCCCATCCAATCTATGCATCATCTCCTTCAGGCCTTCTAAAACCGCTGCGACACCCCCCGTACCCCCTGCTCTCCTCGCTCCCCCCATGCATCATAACACCCCCCCGCCTGCACTCCATTCCTTAATACCCCCCATCCCCCCCCCCCCCCTGCCCCTCTATACCACACTGCTGCCCCACATCAAAAACATCTTCCCACTTAACCCTTCCTTACCCTGTGCTCAGGCCTCTCATCCTGTCATGCAGGCCCTGCGCCTATATACGGCTACAGGCCTCACTTTAGCATGCTCACATGCTCACTAACATGCTCACAAGCATGTTAACTATCCTGTTGAGAGTGTGAATTGTCCCTAAAGCTTTGTGATGGTTTTTACTGAAACATGCATCTAAAACTTTGCTAAATAAGCGTAATATCTGATAGTTAGCAAATGTAAAAATATGATTTATGTTTAAGTATCAGTGCATAATTCAAAATGAAGCTTCCATTTTTGTTTTTTGTGTGTCAAGAACCAAACAATTACACATTACATATTATAATTTAGTAAATGTTTATCGGTTCAGTGAGCCTGTGATTTAGATCATTTTCTATTATTTTCTATTAGAAGTTAACACAAATTGCTTGGTCTAAAAATTCTTTATGCACCAACCGTTATGTTTGCTATTTCTCAAGATGGGTGTTTGAAGTGTTAGAATTTCACTTGTTCTATTTACTTTCTATCTTTTTATATATTTATTTACACTTTCTGTATACACAGGATTTATAGTTTTAGAATACAAGGGAATATAATATACTTATGTTTTTGAAGTTCAGGGCATTCAGAACTCTTCAAGAAGAGAGCTGTATGCTTTGAAAAACAAAACATAAAGGAACATACATATGAAGTTTGTAGGGCTTTGTACACACAGAATAGAAATCTCAGCGGTTTGCAAGTCAGATTATATGGTAGAGATTTATGCATTTTCAAACACTTATCTTGGCTGCTTTAGAAGCAATAGATAAATATAAAAAAAAATATATATATATTGTATATTATATACAATACACAGTATAATATAAAATGCCAAAGCAAAGCAAAACTTTATAGCCCTGCCTTTCTGTATGTATTTATTCAGAATATGCAGGGTCAGAGTTTATCCTAATGAAAATACTGGGATCTTTTCATTAAGAATCCATTGTGCAATTCACCCTTTTATTACTTGCCCAAAAAATAGCCCTGAAAATAGAGATTATTCAATTTTTGCCTGCATTTACTCTCTTTAATATGCAGGCAGCTGATTGTAAAATTTTAATAAATAAACAAATCTGAAGCATAGTACAAATATGTTTAATTGTTCCTTTAACAAGCTGCATATAAATCACAAAATACCCAATGTTCCCTTCATCCTAAATTAATATACAGAATTATAGGTATTATTTTGAAAAGCACAATGATCATAAACGGATATCACAAAAAAATGTGTACCCAGAAATAGGCTGATAGATGTTTACAGTAGAGAAAAGCATCCCATGCATTACGCTGGTAGTCAATGCAATGCAAATGCAATGCCTCCTTCTGCACCCTGCCCAGTAGGTGTGGATATATCTGGCATTACATATATTCCAATGAACAGCGACTATTAATATAAATATTAATAATAATTTACATACTGGCATTACTCTCCTTGGCACTGTACAATAGTTTTTACATAGTATAGATATTACCAAAAATGTGGGCGATACAGATAATACCCAAATAGTTAGCTGACCTTGTAGAGTGTACATAAAGATTAACCTCCCAACCGTTAAGCCCGTACTTTTTCGTACTAAAAAATGTTGCAATTATCGTTAACCCCGTACTTTTCTCACTATATTAAAATCTCACTTACCTGGTCCTACAGAAATCTAGACCTCAGTGTAACGCCCAGGTGGTTAAAGAAGATGAATATACACAATGGATGTACACATACGCAATAGAAAATAGATCACAGCTTTCATCACACTAACAGTAAAGCTCTCATATCACTCCTGATTTAATAAAGCTCTACAAGACTGGAGAAGATAGATGATCACTGGAGAACCTGGGTGATCCAGCAAACCTGGAATGGATTTGGTCCATGATTGAAAACATTTCCCAAATAATAGGAAATTATTTTAGGTAATCCATACCAGGTTTGCTGGATCACCAATGACAGTCTATATTTTCCAGTCTTGGATAGCTTTAATAAATCAGGCCTATTGTGTTACACAGCAGGTGGTTATAGGCACTTTTGTTATTACATCCTGGAGTGGTCATGCTCACCCTGTTATGGTTTGCCTCTCTTAATCTTATCTTTGATTTTCCACTGATCAGCTTTTAGGTAATCTAAAATGATGCTTCTAACAGAGGAAAGATGCATCCGATAAATCCAGCAAACAAAAAAACATAAACCTTCACGCAACAAACTGCTTTGGTGTCAATATTATGTTTCATGAAGAAGTCATATAAAGGAAATCCTGGAGGCTGTATTTTGGACAAGCTTGGTTTAGAACTAATAAGACATGACTGTAGATGTGAAAATTTTAAACACAAGATGCTTAGGGCAGAAGTTGATTTTTTAATATTTTGATGCTAAATGGTCTGAATAACAATACAAAACAGTTTGCTTTTAAATAGTCCACAATCCAAACATAGATTTATTTAAAAGATTATTAAAAATATATCCAGGTATACATTCTACTAACTTTGCATTTTATCATCACAGGGCAAACAGTAACAAATTTTAGATGTGTGTACTCTTTTCTATTGAGAGAAGTGGGCAAAATAATTGGCGGTAGCTATTTACCTACATCATTAAAAATGGAAACAATAGCAACACTTATTGCCTATGAGAAATATGTGATACGCAGTCTAATGCATCATTATGAGAGTGTTACCACCAAGACATTTCTAGCTCCAAAAACATCTTATTAGTGTGTAATGTTGTGTTTTTACTATCTATGAACCTTGATTTAATATTATCAAATCCCCCTGCTACACTGACAGCTATCTTGGGGTTGCATTATATCTTGCTTTGGCATAAATTGGGAGAGCTTTTTTGATTGGTGTCTGTAGCCAAGCCTGCCTGCTGTGGCCTAAATGTAAGCAGCGGTGCTGGGATCAAGTAGCTACCCAGTCCTGCTTGTGAAATGAACCAATATTGTTGTTTTGAGCATGTTCAGTATAGAGATATTGTAGAAATTTCCATCGATCAATTAAGATTAAAATAGTTATTTTATTTGGCTTAGGCCATGTACCTAATTATTTTACTAAAACAAAACCACCTTAATTGCCATTGTTACCCAATTTGAATTGTATGTAATATGGCAAGATAGAGCTAGGTAATTCTATTCTGAATAGAAGTAAGCTTATATGATCTTTATTAGTGTCAGATCCATTGTGATTTAATTAGGCTATATATCCAACATACAGGTACACTTATTTTTATGATCAATGACCAGCATAATTCTATACTTTTATATCCCTTTTTTATATAACATCAAAATCATGACAATGTTATACCACCATTTCCCAGTTTTTTAGAAAGAAAAAAACAGTGATATTCGTGTATTATTGTGTTCCCATTTTCATAGAAAAAAAAATTGTGCAGAAACTCTATATGCGTCTAATATTTAAAATTACCAGTGTAAATCCAAGAAAGGGTTGGTTTATATCTAAAATTGCTGGTCTTTACTAATCACACAGTAATTGCCTTTCTATTGAGCCTCCCCAGAGAAGAATTATGGAAGAGGGAATAAAAACACAACAAAGAAAGAATTCTCCTCTAGTTCTAAGATATATTATGATCTGTCATTGATTCTGTGTTAGGATCATTAGATTTACTGTTTAACTTAAGTGCCCAGGGGAAAGTAAAGTTGTTTGCAGTCCATTGCTTGATTGTATTGCTCTTCATTACATGTCAAAGCAGACTGCACATACCACTATGGTATTAGAAATGCTTCCAAAAATAGATTATCTAATGCAAGTATTCTTTGTTTTGGTTGACAAATCAAGCTGTTTTTATTCTATGAAAAAAAAAAATCCCAATAATGCATTCAAATCTCATATCATGATGGTGTAAGCAGAATTTATAAACCTTTCCCAAAATTGACCTCCATTTTCCTTTGGACTGGATATTGTACCGATATGACATAGTTCAATGTTTTATTTTGTCCATGTAGCATTATTTTTTCCCAATAGATTTTTATCTTCATCCTGACTATCTATGAAACTATAAAGCAGTGCCTGCCATAGCAAATAGTGTCCCTATTTGTTGTGTTGTTGTGTGTGTATCTAACTTGCAGGAAATTGTGGAAGGGTGGTAAACGAAAAATGGTATCATCACTCTCAACAATGCCACCTTGTGAAAAGAGTATCATCATCTTTTTTTAGTTAAATTGATATAGTTACAGTACAACACTCATTCCAAGCATGGACCATTTAATATAGATATTGTATAATTTTGATTAGCAGATCTATATAGAGCGATTATATTCTATAAAGAAAGGGAGGCCTGAAGCAAAGAACAGCTAGGCTTAGGGCCTACATGACAGCGAGTAAAGAGGGGACCAGGAGTGGGAGGGTTAAGTGGAAAGAGGGTAAAGGTGAGGTCAGAGCAGGATTGGAGAAAGTCAGGGGTGAAGTTAGGGATAAGAGGTTATAAGGTGTAACCAAAAAGATTCAGGAACAGTTTAAGGTTGAATAGTTTACCCCCCACCCATCACATTTCAGGAGAGTATGGAAGAAAGGGGGTAATGAGCGTGATTGGCGTGTTTGGAGTCCAGGAAGGCAAGGGTCCTGGGCAGTGATTTTTGGAAGTGGGGTAAACAATTTTTGGTGTGCTTAGGTGTTTTTAGGTGTGCTGGCTTGTAATGGAGAATCTGGTTTGGTGGCGGACCTTTAGGTTTACAGAAATGTTATGTTATTGTAAGTGTTATTAAAAGAGTTTTTAAAAAAATAACTGCTTGCCAGCCATTTTAAGTTCAGAAAATGGGCCTGATTTATTAAAGCTCCTCAAGGCTGGAGAGAATACACTTTCATCAGTGAAGCTGTGTGATCCAGCAAACCTGGAATATATTTCTTCAAAGTTATTCGCTATTTGGTAGCAAATGTTTTGAATCCTGGACCAAATCCATTCTAGGTTTGAGGAATCACCCAGCTTCACTAATGAAAGTGTATTCTATCCAGCCTTGGAGAGCTTTAATTAATCAGACCCAATGTGTAGGTGTTTTGTGTTTAAGGAAGCAAAGTGGGAGGGGGGAGTTGGGCTGGTAGGTGGGTAAATTAGGGGGGAGGGGGGTTACGGCTGAACTACCCTAGTCATGCTCATATGCTTTGTAGTATGAAACTACATCTCTTACTATTGGCAGTGTTACCGAAAGTGATGTTGGGGGAATAAAAAAAACTATTATCTCTTGTTTGCAAACTCAAGTTGTTTTTGAATCCCCAGTAAAGACAAGTTACAGGTGTATGGATCAGTACAAGAGGGCCTTTTTTCTCTTAAAACAAATTTATCCTTACATTCATTCATAAAATACATTGATTGACATACCAATAAAGCAGTGCACATGACAAATCACTCCTCAAATAATTATACATTTCAGGTCAGATCTAATAGTATTTAATGTCTATTTTTTGTGATCCAGCAGTGATGTGCCCTGAAATGTGCCCTAAGGTCAAGAAATGGATACCAGACTTTATTTGAAGATGTGTGGTCTGTTACACATGAATGCCAAACAATGATGACCAAGAAACACATACAGATTCTTTGCACTAGGTTAACTGCTTTCTTTGCTTGACACTGCCATTTGATCACTTTACATTCCCTATTCTATGTAAGCTATAAAAACATAGAGCAAATCATTTACTAATAAGAAAATATTTGTTTTATAAAAACAAAAAAAAACTCTTACACAGGCAAAAGCTTTTTATCTCCCAGAGACTCCTCCTAAACCTACAGTGGTTCCTAAAAACTGTTTTAGGCATATTGGCCCTGATTTATTTAAACTCCCCAAGGCTGGAGAGGATAGACATTTGCCTGTGAAGCTGAGTGATCCAGAAAACATGGAATGGATTTCTGAAAAGTAATTTGCTATTTGTTAGCAAATGTTTTCAATCCTGGACCAGATCCATTACATGTTTGCTGGATCACCCAGGTTCACTGATGAAAGTATATACTTTCCAGCCTTGGAGAGCTTTGATAAATCAGAGCCATTGTTCAAGCAGCAAGGTACAGTTACCATTACAAAAATTGATTGTTTATCTTGGCTGTTTGATGCCGAAATGTATAAATGTTACTTTTAAAACAAAGGGACAATTTTCCTGAAGTCAGGAACTATTCCCATAAATATTCTTGGTTTTCAGAACACCTTTACAATATTCCAGGTTAAATAACACCCAGCACCATTAAAGCTAAGAGTCTGAGCACATTTAACATTATTAACCTTGACAAGACTAAATAGGACATCTGGTATTTCCGTAGAAATTTTTGCAGTAAAAGTATTGTGTTGTCAGTTCCATGGAAAAAGTTAAAAACTTTTAGAATTTTTGGCAGTCACAAGAATTTTTGCTCCTGCAATTATCAAACAGATATTCTACAAGACTTAATTGTATATTTATGTATTAGTATGTATGCGTGTGATCCCTCATGCCTCGTCTGTACATTGCCTAAACAGGTTGGGCACAGTGGGCCTGATTTAGGAAAGCTCTTCAAGGCTAGAGAGGATACACTTTCATCAGTGAAGCTCTGGGTGATCCAGCAAACCTGAAACTGATTTCTTAAACGTAATTTGCTATTTGTTAGCAAATGTTTTCAATCCTGGACCGGATCCATTTCAGGTTTGCTGGATCATGCAGGTTCACTGGTGAAAGTGTTTCTTCTCCAGCATTAAGGAGCTTTATTAGATTAGGCCCAGTGTGTCAGACGATCATTTTTTAGTTCATTGATCACACATGAGATCAGGGACGGGATGTTTCTCTCTGTTCACCATCATTAAGCCTGATTTGGAAATTCAGTTCCTATTAAAATACGCAGGTTAGCCAGGACCATGTGGAAGGGGTGGTGTTTATGTTTCTGTAGATATAATCAGCCAGCTTTATAGACATCCTAAGCCAGCTCAACAATATGTAAAGAAACTTGCAACTGCAATAATATCAATAAATACATTTTGGTAGCAGCAGAAAAACAGTTAAGCTTTACTCTGAACCTAAATTCTATTACCCCCTCCACTCCATTTTGGAAC
The DNA here is from genome assembly GCF_032062135.1 of Pyxicephalus adspersus. Lineage (NCBI taxonomy): Eukaryota > Metazoa > Chordata > Amphibia > Anura > Pyxicephalidae > Pyxicephalus > Pyxicephalus adspersus. The sequence continues at coordinate 118,714,306 of NC_092858.1, forward strand.
AGCTCAAGTCTTTTGAAACATGTTCATAACTTCCAATTGTTATATTTCAACAACACTTTGCAAATTTAAATCTAGTAAGATTATCTGGGATTCTTTTCTTATGCAAAAAAATATAATAATTACTACTATTACTAATTAATCACTACTACATTGAAATACATTAATTCTGACATTGATAGCTATAAAAGATTCAATAAACCTATTCTTTACCTCTTCCTTCAAATCAAAACAGCTTTTATTTCTGGAGTCTCGGTAACTCCTTGCATATTTAATTCCAATTTCTTTCTTGAGGGTGTGTGTGTACTTACTTAGATTCAGACTCCAAAAACATTAACACTTTGACATTATTGAAATGGATTAGGTTTTACTATGTAAATGCACTCAAGGGCATTAAAAAATGTTTTGAAAAATATACAAAGCAAAACATACTACTTGTTAATGTTGAATATATGCTACCTTTATTATTAAGTAGAAATCTAAATTAAGCATTACATTTCCATCTGTACAGGTGAAGCAGATCCTACGGCTTACGTTGTTATATAAAACAATATCTAGAAAGCATAATACACAAGATGGATTGCAAAACATCCTTGCTGGGAAAGTAAGAAAATATTTGTAAATCATTTTCATATGTGTTTTTATTGCCCAGTTTCTTAAGGAAATATATACATTAATAATATTAATGGAACTAATTTCAAACTCATGCCTGAAATTGTAACCCAGAATTTATATTCCTATAGTATAAAATTTTAAGTAAGCCTTACAATAAAAAAACAAGATCCACATATTTTATCATGTCTTCAAGGTGAGCTAAGAAGGGAGGGGATGTATGACTGATGCAAGACCAAGATGGCTGCCTAAAGCCTTCACTCCATTGGGTGTTCTCTAGCTCAGTGGCTTCACAGCTTCTCTACTCTTTAATTACTATTGCCATTTCTGCCCTGATCTGCTCTGGATGCCCAAGATGCCTAAACAGTCAAAAATTAAGCTTCTCAGCACCTCATTGACTTTTTTCTGGCCACTGCTGGTCCCCATTGGCAATATGGCCCACAAGATTGTTACTCTTTAGTTCTGCCACTTCTATTCTCTATCAACCTCCATGAGTTTGGAAGCTGCATTTTGCATTCCTGCAGCTCATGGTACCCTAGGTGAGTCATCTCCTCTTTTTACTTCTACTACATGCAGTCCAGTCAAACAAAAAACAAGTGAATACTGATCTTGCTCAAAGATCTTTAGAAGAGCTAACCAGGAATACTACACTTCCATCTTCTACACCTATGCATGAATCTATAGAAGACATTCACATCTCAAATAAAGCTGTCTCCAACATTAAATTAAAGTAGATGCTTGTTTCTCTTAAAAATTCAATGTGTGGGGACTTTTCCACACTTATCTCCAAAATAAACTTAGCTAAGATCTTGGCACAGGTCCATCATAAGGAATACAATTGCCCTGATGCATCATAAAAATGCGCGTACGTTCGACACGTTTATGTACGCGCTGGTCAGCAAACTATATTAGCACGAGTTGGGCCTGAGTTCTAGTAAACTCGCCTGCCGCTTTCCTGCAAAGATGAGCAGAGATCTCAAATAGGCCAATTAAGGTGATTAATTTTCAGCTGCGAGATTCAGAAGGAGATGTTAACCTCAATGATGAGTTGATAGCAATTGATTAGCGCACACCTGCGCCTTGTTCTGTGCGCATCTCCAGTCCATTTTACAGGTCAGTTTGAATCTTTAATGCTTGATGTTTTGTTTTTTTTGGAAGTGTTACTTTTTTATGTTACATTCTACTCAATCACAAACTTGCTTCATTTATAGTTACATTTGTTGCACTTCTTGTTACTTTTTCTTTTTCAACACTCCAAACTAATTTCTATCAAGTTGGATATATACTAAGTAGCACTTTCAAATATGTCATCACACAATAGTATGAGTGTAAAAAAATATGTGAACAAACATTTGTGACCTGATGAAAATTTCATTCTAGTTTGACTTTAGAGAAATCAAATATTTTAGTAAAGGATTATAGGCAAATATGTTATATAATACATGCATTAGGGAACATTTAGTGATTTCACTTGTGTGTGTGTCAAAATACATTTAAATGTATAGAAATACATATGCATTTTCAATAGTACTATTTTAACTGGACTGGTTTGTTGAGGGGGGGAGGATAATTAAGTATGTTTCTTGGATGGTATGCATTGATGTGATTTTTTATAATCCTCATGATTGTTAGTTTCATCTGTTGCTGCAATGTTTTTGTGCCTGGTTTGTAATGCCAGTTTCTGTAGTTTA
>NC_092858.1:118723737-118725459 GCF_032062135.1 Pyxicephalus adspersus
ATGACAAAAGTCACTGACCTAGAGGACCAGTGGCAGCGCAACAACATAAAATTCAGGAACATCTCTGAATCTATCACCCCTCAGGACCTGATAATCTTGTTCTTGCAAGTTATTTTGCCATCCATCTAACAGGACCACATCATTATTGGCAGAGCGTATCATCTGCCTAAACCACTGGCCTTACCTGAACGTATATTGCAGGATGTACAGCACAGGTACATTACTACCACCTAAAGGAACAAGCTGTACAAGCAGTAATACAGTCACCTTCTTTACCACCTGAATTTGCTGGAATCTTACCATATGCAGACCTTTCGCAACCCACTAATCAAGTCAGTAAGAATCCCGACAATATCCCAAATAATAGGGTTATCCAACTAAATTGCCATCTCTTCACAAGCAACCTTTATACCCGCTCCTTTACTATCCCAGCTAACTTCAGAATGGCTTAAGTGTTTCCCTTTAGTCAATTTAAACAGATATGCTCTGCTACACTGTGTATTTTCTTAATAAAGTATGACCACTTCTAAATTCACAAATGAAATTTGGTTTATTGAAATACCTTTGATACTCTCTTTTGGGTTAAAAACCTGTAATCTGCCCTCTCCAGGAGAAGCAGCGATGCTACACATTTTTTTCTGACTTTTGCTATAGATATTTTTATAAATTGCTTTAAGTTCATTTACGGTCATCATTTTTCCTTTGACCATGCCAATAAAACTCTTGTCCTTGAATGCCAAAGGATTGAACAGTCAATTCAAAAGATCAGCTCTTCATAAAGATGTTTCAAACTGATATTATACTCAAGCAAGAATCTCAGAATTTCATACCTTCTAACCATTTACACGTGTTATTACTNGGCTTTCCACATCTAAATTATGTGAGTGCTAATTTTAAGAAAACTAAACCTTTTTTTGCCATGACAGATTCCCTTCATTTTTACCACATTCAGCACATTTTAGACCCCAAAAGTCACTTTCCTATTTTAGTGTGTGATCTCAACTCTACTCGATTTACTTAAACATCTATACACCTAACTCTAGTCATGGCTCTGAGAGGTAGTACACCTTCTACTCATCCCCCCCCTACTCTTCCTACTACAGAATAGAGACCTGTTCCTCACGAAAAAAAGATGGACTTTACAAGATGCTTTTTCAGCAACTACAGATGATATCACCTGGTCAGATTATGCCCTTAAAGCCTTAAAGCTGGACAACTATATAAATGAATATTACAAACCGTTCGAACAAACCTCACTCCATGTTTAATCAACATGTTCAACCTTACAGCAACTTCCTAATTCTTTCCAAAAGAAGTGCTATAAGCTATTGTAACAGCACATGTTATTTGGTCACATGTACATTTTAAGTGATTCAAGTGATTGAATTTGTGCTTAATAGGCCTGGAAAAGATTATAGTCTCCCCCAGAACTTTAGACCCGTATCTCTCCTCAATTAATATATTTAAATCTATGCTCACTATCCCACTTCAAGCTCTTGCATATCCTTTCACATGTGTTGCTTTTGATCAAATAGGATTCTTACATGGTAGACAGGCCTCTAATGGTACATGACATATCCTTAGTTTGTTACACCATGCTTATTCCCAAAAAATTCCAACCATTTTCCCTCGATGCTGAAATAAGGTTTATTGGACTTTTCCTTAGACATGCGCTAATGAAATTTTGATTTACAGGCATATTACAGGCCATTATGGCTATTT
>NC_092858.1:118725882-118728737 GCF_032062135.1 Pyxicephalus adspersus
GTTTCCCAATCACCTGGCAAACTTCTGTTAAGTACCTCAGTATAAAAGTTGCCTAAGACCTACTATGCATCTTCCAAACTAATTTAAAAACCCTTTCTCAAAGAACTTTCCAAAGAATTTAAACACAGTGTGGCACTTGACCTCTCCACTTCAGATCACATTGCAACTTTTAAAATGCTCATCCTCCCTAAATCTAACCATTTTTTATTGGCCTCCCCTCAAATAAAGCTTTTGACTTCCCTCCCCAAATTCCCCATATCCATACTGTGGCACCCTATGGTAACCACTATTTGTGGTAGTAAATTCCCTTGAACCCAGTCACCAGCCACATACAAATACCCAATTCCTATAGCTATAGTGAGCATCTCTACCCCCTTTTTTAACCTACAGCAATATAACTGTCCTAAAACAACTATTTTTGAATAAAACTCTCAAATACTTCTCGATGCTCCAATCCGATTTTACCTTAACTTCAATACCTTGGCAAAATCTACAACTTTGCGACTGCCTCCTTCACCAGTCAATTCTAATTTAAATCTTTCTGATTATACAGTTATATTGTTTCCTTAAACACCCTCATACACTTTAAGGGTATTTTATCTGTATACAAATCTTTATCAAGCAATATCTTAATTGCTAAAATTGTGCAAATTGTAATCTGAACTGAACAGATCCCCATCAGTTTACCAATTGCATAAAACCAATCGTACCACTTTCAGTGCAACTAAATTTAAAAATTATTGGGAGCTTACCCAGAGAATGATTGTACTTTACCCCATAAAAGCTCCAGATGATGTTTTCATCCTATTACTCTCTATGTTGGATACATTGTAGTAATATAGGCTCACGTTTTCATATTCTCTGGTATCATAAAACTATGTTCTATCAGAAATTTTTAGATTAAATTTGGAAATTGCTAATTTCCCAATAAACTCTTCCCCTAAAATGGCTATTCCTTATCTGGACCTAGATCAATTACCACCTACATCTAGAATTCCTGTAACACATCTTCTTGCAGCTGAAATATATATCCTAAGGTCATGGAAAATGTCAGACGCTTATTAGCAAAAAACATAGAGGATATAAACCATTATTCCTATACTCGTATGCTTGCTTTGTGTCAATTCAAAATAATGGAGATTTTATGAAAAGAAGATTATGATTGTCTGAAAGCATATTTCAGAAGATAGAATTTACGACAACAAAATGTCACAAATAATACATTAAAGCAGACCTAAACTCTTGCCAGTGTGGGTAAACTTTTAATGTAATCGGCAAGTATGCACAGCAGGAAATGTCACGGGTGAATCTCCTGAAGTCATCATATTCGCGGCAGGTGAGCCATGCAGTGTAAGCAAAACAACATAACCCACCAGGAGCCAGGGAAAACATGTCAAAACAGGCTTTGCATGACTTTACTGCCAAAAACTATTAACCTGGTGCCCTTTTTTGTGGGGTCTAGTTCTTATTATAGGATTGGAACACAGCTCCTGCTATCAAAAACTTTATCATCTTCATAGAAAATACAAACTATTGTACATCTAGCACAATATATTTTTTGATAGAAAAATTCCAAAATGACCTATAACCTCATCAAGTAGCCCAATATATATATATATAAATTAGGACATGTAATAGTACATAAAACATACACAGGCAGATTTCCATTAGGATCTATAATGTAATACAATTTATGAGGTCTATATCAATAAAGCTTGAAGAAGCAAGATTTTTTTTTCTTTTTTTTTTGTAGGTGCTTTTGTGCCATGGATGTTTCAGGCCATTCTAAAAACTTCAAATGATCACAGTTTATCTTAATTTTCGTTAGGTCTGCAGATTGAGCCAGAGGTCTAACCCCAGATTACTATACAAATGCCCTTCCAACCACCCTCCAGTATCCATTCTGGCAATTAGGTTCAGAAAAAAAAACAGGAATACATAAACCATGGGTTTCTGCTGTGTATGCCTAATAGACAGATACTATGTATAAACATGTACTAAATACAAAGTATTTATCCTATTTACAAAATGTCTAATCTTTGTTAGCTTCTAACAATAAATTAAAATAATTTTTACATATAATTATTTAATCTATCACTGATCTGTTACCTTTGCTATTAACACATTGTCATTAAATCACAAAACACAGCAATATGTCAATTGTACCACATTCATTACTCGCTGTAAAGAAGAAATCTGTGGATTAAGTACAATATTAGAGTTTCCCTATTAAACAACTGGCTAAAGCATCAAAACCAAATACAGACCTAATTGGGAAATAACTCCACTATGTGAGGATCGCTATAGATTTCATATAATTACTGAAATGGTCAGAAGAACCTTTGAGAAAACCCCCAAAATGAAAAAAACAGTTTTTATGTAAATAAAAGGTAAAGTATGCTTGAGAAAAAATGTTAAAACAAACCAGGTTCCCACAGATCCCCTTTACACAATGAAGACACTACTATATTTAGTGGCTTTGCAATGTACTCCAATAGTCATCAAGATTTTTAAAGAATGTGTTTTCCTTTTTATGGGCCTAAATTATCAATAAAATCCGCGCTCGCTGGTCGCGCGTACTTTCGGTCGGTCTCCCGCGGTCCGGAGTCGAGTACATTTAGTGATTTCACTTGTGTATACATGTCAAAATACAATTAAATGCATATAAATACATATGCATTTTCATTAATATTATGCATTGATGTGAGTTTGTAATCCTCATTATTGTTAGTTTCATCTGTTGCTGCAATGTTTTTGTGCCTGGTTTGTAATGCCAGTTTGGGTAGTTTATCAATTGTTCAGCAATGTGTCATTTTTTCTACAAGTATTGAGTACAAATGTCGGCATGGTTTCTG
>NC_092858.1:118731471-118806460 GCF_032062135.1 Pyxicephalus adspersus
AAAAAACTGCTGAAACTTTTTACACAGTTTAATATGTCTGACTGTCCATGGTGGTACAGTGAATATGCAGATGAATATATGTGAATGACCTTTGCCTTGTACTTCTGATGAAGATATTGTGAAGAAACAAGTCGAATGTGGGCAATAATTACTGTCCTCTCTATGATTGATTCAACACACTTTTTGTGGCAATTGTTATATACTGTGTTATAATATAATATTAGAATCGGTTTCTATCTGAGACTTTGAATTGGAATAAGTTTTAGAAACAATTCAACCAGCTGAACGGTAACCCCGAGTGTGGCTCGGGGGAAAAAAAAGAAGCTGAAAGCGGTAACCTCGAGATACGCTCAGGGTAGCTAAAATAATAGAAAACAATAGTAAATTGAGCCTTACCTGATCTGCCGGCATCCTTCCTTGAGATCCCCGTCTTCTCGCTTCCTCCGGCCGGAATCCTCAGCATCTGATGAGTCACTAGGGAGTTCCCGGTGACATCAGTGCGTGCGGACGTTTTGGCCCAGATTTATGAAAGCTCTCCAAGGCTGAGGAGAATACACTTTCATCAGTGAAGTTAGGTGATCCAGCAAACCTGGAATGGATCTGGTCCAGGATTCAAAACATTTACTAGCAAATAGCAAATGATTTTTAAAAATCCATTTCATGTTTTCTGGATCACCCACCTTTACTTCTGAAAGTGTATTATCTCCAGCCTTGGAGAGCTTTGATAAATCAGGCCCTTTGCTCGGGCTCGAGTTACAAAATAACTGTAATACTGTATTGTATGCAATAGAGTGTATTTATATGTATTCATGTATAAATATGAAGTCTTTCATGAACCTTTATTTTACAATATATTACAATGGTATGAGTTTAATATTTATTTTTTTAAAAACATTTTTTTTATTATTTTGAAAAATATTATTTTTTTAAATTTATTTATTTATTATTATACTAGTATACTAAATACTAATATATTATACTGTAAAATAAATTAAAAAAAAACAATGTACCGCTTTTAGACATATAAATCCAGACAGAAATGAACTGACCAGGAGGTTATTGAGTCAACCTTAAAATTGAATTTGCTTTGTTGTATAATTAGTTTAGATGTATATGTTGAGGATGTGGCAGTATATGACAGCATAGTTATTCATTTGTTAGTTATTATTCTTTATACTTTTTTTAAATGCTAATGCCATTCCGTTTATGAGCTTGTGAGACTATTATGGATGCTCTGCCATTTTTTCCTTATTTCAGTGGTGCTGTTTCTTTTTGCAATATTGCCACATGAGAGATATTTACGCCCCTGTTCGTTCAATTTTCATTTCATAATACATATATAGAAAACACTAAATAAATATCTTATACCAACTTTTCGTTTCTTATAAACCATATGTGTATATATATATATATATTGGTCTTAGTATTGCTCAGTACCATAGAGAAAAAGTTAGCTCAAACAAGATTAAATAAGTCACTGTGATTGTTCCTGGAACCATTTTTTTGGCTGCATTGCAATGATTAATTCTGATTACTTGGTTTTGTTCCAGTATGTGAAATGAATAAACTGTAATTAGCACAGAACAGTTTGTCTGCGAATATTGTTGTCGTAGCAAAATTTGTGATCTTTAATTTTATACTTCACTATGTACTGTAAGTGTTCCATAACTTATGTGAGTTCCGTGTGATATGTCTGTATATCCTTTTTTGCTCTTATTTATTTAATTACAACCTACAGCTTTAATGTGTTTGTATAGAAGAGTAATTGTAAACTTCTAGGTAGTTATTTTATGGGCCATTTAGGTAAACATAAAAAGACTACAGGTAAAACTATTCACTACAAATTTGCAATTTTTGAAATATAAAAAAAATTAGGTATAGTTGTCAGAAGAAAGTTTTATTACTAATTCACATTTTCATGTCTTTAGAGTTATTTTCATTTTAAACTTTTATACCCATGCCCTTATGCCACTTACAGGGAATCTTTGTACCCTAGAATATTTAAAACTGAAAAAAAAGAACATAAAAATCTATAGATAAAGAAAAAACTGAATTACATTGTGGTAAGCATGTAATATTACAAAGAAATCTGCAGACACGGTCAATGGTTTTATTGCCATGTATTTGTTCTGTAGAGTTGCTCTTTTTATTTATCAACCTTTGGCACAGGATATAGCCAGCAGCAGGTGAAAGAAAGAAGGGGCTTCCTGTTTTATTTCAGGTACTACCTTTTGTACCTGTGCATCAACACCCTGGTGTCATTCTGTGTGTCAGTTCTCCATAGCACCCATTCTCTTACTGATATCTGATGTACAGTAAATTAGGTAAATATATCATAAATATGGAAATGAGGAAGTTTACCTGTAATGTAGAAAAAATTTCTAAGGGTCTAAACTTTTGGGACTATTAACATAACTTTTGCCAAGTTACCCCAGTAAAGTGCTTAAACAAAACTATCTTCTATGCTAGTTTACTGCTGGCATTAAAAAGACAATTTCCAATTTACAAGGATGTGTATTAAAGTGTTTAAAATGATCTGTATTATGGACGTACAATTTAGTTTGACTGGTCCTGCTTTTTTTTGCTAGTATATATTTCAAGTTTCTAAGTGGTGTGGAAAAGGATAAAGAATGGTGCATGGATGACACAAATGTTAGGTTTGTTAAATTAGTGGAACTACATAGAATTAAACAACTAGATGGTGGATGATATCATAAAATTTATATTACAAACCTGGCCCATGCCCTCTCGGTCTAAAAACAAACATTTCTATGTATACAGAACTAAACAGCAAAATAAAATGTGACCACATAAGATAAATTGGTATTATGTTCATCAGAACAACCTTTTAGCAAGTGAAAAAATAGGCATTTATTGAACTATGATCCTAAAAGATCATTACTAAATAAAATAAAGGGAATATAGATCTAAATATTATGAAAATGGAAATGCTCCAAAGCCCACATGGTAATGTAAGGATTTTATAGAATAATGATGAGAAGCTATAAAGAAATTTTTTCACTTTACACAAGTTATTGGACACTGGTAAAACATAAAGTGTAAACCAGTCCAGTATAAGCCCCACTACTACCCGCATGACTTAGTTTTGTAGCAAAGCATTACAAAGAGAATGATCAGAAATACAATGGACTCCACAAAAAAGATTTTACAGTGAGTATACACTTAAGTTTTTTTGTTAACTTATTTGAAAATAAAGACAGTGGTTCTTGAAAGCATTGTCAAATATACTTGCATGTAATTGTAAACTGCAGGAATAGTGTTCCAAGAAATATAACACATTGCAATATGGAAGAAGAACAAGTCTAATATAACCAGTTACATGTCTACATCTTATTTTAGGTATACTGATTTGCAATCCCACTCATCTGTTTTTATTTACCAAATATTAATATAAAATGGGTGTAGAATTTGAAACAATATAGAGGTTGCTGTTGGGTTCAGGACCCCCAACTGTTTATATTGACCCAGATTAGTTTGTTTTTTTTAATGGTTTGCCTAGTTTTGTTGTGTTAGTGTTATGTATTAAAGCATATCTGATGCAGTGAGGTGAAACAGTGAAATTCTCTGTTCCAGAGAAAATCCAGAAAGATGGTAAAGGCCCTCTCTTTTTTGAGAGATAAGCTTTTTTGCTATTGATTTGATGAGTTGAGGATTAGTAATTAGTATTACTGTGCAGTTGGGAAAAGACATTGGCTATATTCTTTCTGCATTTTTTACCAAACCAACTAGAAAGCACATTTTCATTTAGTAGGTTGGCTTTAGTATTTTTAAGGTGTCAAATGTGTAGGTAAGTTTTGTTTCTGTGTTGGAGTGTCCTTCCTGGATAATTGGCTATTTGGAACTTTTTCTCTTTTAATCTTTGCACCACATCTTCCTGAAGGACACAGTTGGCCTAATTTATTAAAGCTCTCCAAGGCTGGAGAGGTTTTTAAAGATAGTAGACTCAATTTCATATTATTTTTATTTATAACCTATAGGAGCTATATTAGGTTTTCTTCCTCCCTTTTCCAAATTATTATCTATAAAGTATTTTCATAGTAATAGTTCCAGCCATTTCTTGACCAAAATGTCCTCCTTTTCCCATTTTGCTTTAAATGAGTTGGCTAAAATTAGTGTGTACTTCCCACCGAAAACTACCCCCTTTGATTGTACACTATACATACACTGTATACTACAATATGCACTTTCATACCAAAAATAATTTCTATTCCATACAATTTCCAAAAATTAACTTGATTTGCTTTGTAGGGAGGGTATATAATTTATTTAATACCCACCACACCTCTTGAATTCCATCTTGATGTTTAGTATTTCTATAAAGTGTCTCTGGTTGTCAAAAAATTTAGGATTATACTTTCTAATGTATATATTTAGGACTATGTAGGTATTAAATTTGATTAAATTATATTTAGGGGCAGCTTTTACACTTAAGTCTAATACTTTAGTTTCCTGTTTTTACTATCTGGACTGAAGATTCAAGATTCCATCATTGTTTCACCATCATTATTGCTCAGTAAAGAACAATGTTATTCCAGGAACTTAATATATTGACACTTTCAGATTTATGTGATGCAAGGTTGTTTTGTTTGCTACCGCACCATAAGGCATTACCACTGACTTCCTTGAGTACTTCTGATTATATCTATTACCCAACATGTAAAATTCAACATTTACAATTTTTAAAAAATGTTAAATTCATTTACCCAAGCATGCAATACTTTTGGGTTTAGGAATTTAGGGGAATATATTTAGTTTGTGTGCACTAATACTGTTTTAGTGTATTTATTCAAAAATTAAACATCCAAGGTATATTTTCTGCAGGTTCGTTGCGTTCAGAAAATATATTGTTTAGTGTCTTACAATGTATGGTGTCCATTACAATCTTTCAATTTTGTACTGTGCATCTACAAAACAACAATTTAGATTTGACCACCTGAAGTACTAATTGGTTGGCAGGCCCGAGCAGTGAAAGGTTTGTGAACACTTTATGCACTTACTATGTTTCCAGCAGATGATGAAGCGATCAGTATATCCAAAGTATTTTCCTAAAAGCTTTCCCTTATTGATTTGCAACATTAAATTTACCAGCAATGCATTTCAATGTTGCAAATCAATAATGAAATGGATGTGCTGATTATCATCTTTAAATAAAAAGCCAGTCATGGAGCATTAGTTGTAGGCTTTGTATGGCTCTGCTAAGCAGAATGCTATTTTGTTTTTCAGCCCTGCTTTCTCTTCCTAAAACACAGCTGGCTGCTGCAAATGCCCTCTGTTATTAGGAGATATGCTTGGACATCTATATCTTGGCTGTCTTCTGTAGAAGTCTGGAGGATCTTTTGAAGGCATGAAACATATATATGGTTTTATGGAGAGGCCTACAAAATACTGAGAAAGATGAAACCTTAGAAACTGAGCTCAAAGCTCAATCCAGACCACCCTGGAAAAAGGTTTAGACAGGTACATTGCCATTTAATTGTGCAATGTTGATGTATGAAACGGTTACAGTTTGTTTCAGATGTAATTTCATGTAATTGACACCCATTATGGAGAATATGATTTTTTTGTGAACTAACAATAGGTTGAAGTCAATGTCAAAGCCAAAATTTTCTCGAACTTCAGATGGTTTTGCAAAATTTCAGCAAACCGATTTTGCAAAACCATCAGAAGATCTAGTAAATTTTAACAGGAGGATTCGAAGGGGAATCCTCCTGTTTGCGATCCCCGTGCACTAGAGGTTAAATAACCTCTAGTGCCGGGGATGGCACACTCTTCTCAATGAATGCGGCCGCCTCAGCTACACACAAACACATTATTTATTAGCTACACACACAAACACATTATCTATCATCATTTTCTAGACTATTGAATATTTGCTTCATTGATTATTATGAGTGAGTTCCCTTTCCTAACCACTTATTATTTCCAGTCTACTTGTACTGTTGTCCTACTTCAAAATAATTAGCTCATTATCTTCTTTAAGCATTCTTCTGATGATTTAAAGTGATGAAAAAAAAAACTGTATAATTTTACTTTATTTTATATGATTGATTCTTTTGTCATAACTTTTAGCAAAACAAATCGACAACTAGTTCCTCATTACAAAGTATATAAAAACAGCATAGGTCAATGACATGTTGAAAGAACCTATCAGCTATACCAACCATCAAAAAGGGGTGAAGCCTCCAACAACAACTGTTGGTACTATTAAAAAAGTAATCTGCCAGTTTCCAAATGTAGATCTCACAAATATATTAACATCAAACATATTTTAAAAGGACTAATAAAATGTGTGCATTTTCCTATCAGCATTTCCAGTGCACTAAGGACATGGATTTTATTCCCTGCAAAAACTCCTTGAATAGGCCTGATTTATTAAAGCTCTCTAAGGCTGGAGAAGATACACTTTCATCAGTGAATCTAGGTGATCCAGCAAAGCTGAATTAGATCTGGTCCAGGATTGAAAACATTTGCTAACAAATAGCTATAAACCCACTCCAGGTTTGCTGGATCACCCAGGTTCACTAATGAAAGTGTATCTTCTCCAGCCATGGAGAGCTTTATTAAATCAGGTCTAATGTGTTATTTCTCTGCCTAATTACCCCCAACTCATTTGCTCCTCTTCACCCTCAAGCATGCCCCTGAGGGTGGTGGGGTACACAGAATTGTGTCCTTCACTGACACATTTGCATTTTTCTTCTCCAGATAAGAAAAAAAAGGCACAAATGAAATGTTAAAATTAACATTATAACACCAGCTTATGATAATAAAATGTTTACTAAATTAAAAAAATATTAGTGTTAATGAGAAAAATGAAAAAGATACCTAAAAGCTTCTTTTGGTGCTCAGATTCATTAAAAAACAATGTCTTGGGTTAAAAATGGAGGAGCTATTTTCCCCCTTCTTTAATTTTAGTTACATTCTGGGAGATTCTCATTCCCTCATTCTGCATTTTAATCCTTAAATCATTCATTATTTAAACAATCTAATACAAAAAACATAGTAGGTTTTGAAAGTAATAAATGAAATAAAATTGAAGCATGAAGAACTTGAGCAAATTAATTTCATTAGGTTCCAAATGCTCAAGTAACTAAAATGAATATCTTTAAAATGCATGAGATATAGGTTTTAAAAAATGAGCAATTACAAATAAATGGAAAAAAAATAAGGATATTCTTTACCATAAAATGTCATAAAAAACAAACTAAAATGTATACTGTGCCTTCTATGTTTGTTTAATAAATACATTATTCTTATACTAAATCTAGGTCATACCTAAACAATCAAAGTGTAGAACTTACACCTAACCATGTTCTACAAGGAACAAGTGCCACAGGAACAAGATTTGAATAAAAACACACATTACAACATTAAAACCAAATGGAAATTATTATTAAAAAGGTACTATCATTGGGTTAAGAGTATCTGTCTTTTTTTGTATATATTGTATCTGATGTACTTGTCATGAACTAGTTTACCTGTTAGCAACAGACTTCTGGAAAAAATTTTATGCAGCTTTTTACATACTTCATGACTGAAATGTCTTTATAGGACAGACCAAAAAAACCTCATTTCTTACTCTAGAATAACCAACATAATCTTTTCTCAGGTTAATTGTTTTTTGTTTCCATATTCATACATCAGGGGGTTGGTTGTTCATGAGCATATTCATATTTATAAATATATATATATAAAAAATATTTATATATATATATGAATATATTATATATATTATATTATATATATATATATATATATATAGTACCACAGTGACAAAGAGGTCACCTGCATCAAAAGGAAAAATGCTAGACGGAAGGTATGTGGTAACATTAGTAGATTAGAAATTTGTGTTCTGGGGCTTGAATTACTGGGAATCCACAAGAGCAGAGTGAGGTGGATTGTTAATTCTGAGTCCTATGGTTTCCCGAGGTCCAGTGGTCTATTTAGTACACTGGGTACTAAGTATTAGGGACTGCAAGTCAAACTTTGTTGGTAAGTCTGCAAGTAGTTATCTAGAAAGGTCATTTTTCTTTTTGAAGCCAGCCAGGATAAGCTGTTCAATGTTAGACAGGAGGCTGTATATATTTTTATGATCATTTGCTGACACCAAAACAGGAGTTTGTTTTGTCATTTGGATTATTTAACAGGGGCAGGAGCCCTAAAATCAAACCTGACACATGTAGCTGCCCTGCTGCTAGCCTGCAATTTAAGCTAAGTTGTACTCAGTAGAAGACACAGCCAACAGTGGGCCCCAATGCAAAATTGATTTGGAGCTCCATAAACACCTTCCACACCTTCATATGTCTGCTCCTGGTTTTGTTCATAAGTTTACATACCCTGGCAAAATTTGATTTGAATTTGAATAGGATGTGCACAATTCTTGACACAAACACATTTCATATACTTTTAAATGAATGCAAATAAAACTGTAAGGCATCACATTAAAGCATGACTATTCTGCCTTTTGTCATAGTTGTAGATGAGTTCCTTCATTTTCCCAAGTGGTAAAGATTTCCCTTCTTCTAGGCAAAAAGCCTTTAAGTCCCGAGAATTCTTTAGTTGTCTTGCATGAACTAAAAGTTTGAGATTTCCCTAGAGTAATTTAGTGATAATGAAGTGAGGAGACTATGATAGCCATTTAAGCACTTTCGCTTTTTTTTCTGCTGGGTCATTTTAGCCTTAGATTTTGGGTGATTTTTATGTTGGACGAACCAACAGCATCTCTCATATGTTTGTTTACATGCTGCATACATCTTGCTATCATATTTTCACTAAGTTCCTTGTGCTGATGTAGCTCACTCATCCCCTGAACATCAGGGATCAAGCTCCATGCTTCTGTGAAGAGATGGCATACTTTTCATCACAGACCTTGTACCATGCTCTCCAAGCATTTTTAGTTTCATCACTACAAGGGACTTTGTTGCAGAAGTAATGAACTTTGTCTGAATATTGGTTGGAACTTTATAGGTGGATGTTTTGTGGCATTGGCACAGTAAAGGCTTTTTTCTTGCTCTTTAACCATACAGACCTTTTTTGTTCAAACACCTCCTTATTGTGTATATTTAAACATTATTTGTTTGTTGAGCAGTCTGTATTACAAATGGATTGTCTTGTGGGTATTACCTTGTATCCTAACATTACTTCCTGATGGTTGTGGCTGAAATCTTGAATAGCCAGTGACTTGGTAAAAATGGACCCTTCTATATCAGTGTTTGAACACTACAGACAGGCACTTTCAGAACTCTGGATATTTTTATATAATTTTCCGAATTTTTACAGATTCACACCACGCAACATAACAAAGTTGAAAAAGTGAGTCTGAAGCCATTGTGTATATATATGTATGCGTGTGTGTATATATATATATATATATATATATATATATATATATATATATACCTATTACACATTCTGATACAGACAGTTTGGACACTCACCTCCCACCACAGACATTCTTGAACAACCACATGGCTTTCAGTGAAAAATATTAGCCCTGGCTAATGGACATGAAATGCATGCATGGCAGTGCTTATCTGACATTACATGGTTTTGTTGAAAAAATGAGTTTACTACCACTGCTGATTTAGAGCAGTGATCACCAATCTTTCTGACACTAGGGCCCGAGGGGAGGGGGACTCCTGCTGTCACACTGACTTGCTACAGAGCAGTGTAAAGAGGGATGCTAGTGCACTTGCTGCCTGAGATCCTGCCTCCTTTCATCTGCGGCCCCCAACTCTCCAGCCAAAGACTGTAGGTTTGGGACCTCTGATTTAGAGAATGCACCCAATTTTTTTAGGTAAGAATTAGTGCTACCAAGTAATAATTACTAATTTCACAAATTCATAACACATGTTGGCTGTAGCTCTGTCTTGGCTTTTGAGCCGGGAGGAGGGCCAAGGGAACCTGGGAAATGGGAACTGGGAGTAAAGACACAGATTTGTTGCAAAAGATATATGTTTAGGGCCTTAGAGTCCTGAACAACACTAGGTTGGGCTGGATTGCTAGTTAAGGGAACTAACAGTGAGTTAGTGGCCAAGTGGCCAGGCTTCATTTTGCTGTTTGTTTTATTTTGCCTGTTTTTGTGCGGAAATAGTGTTAAGTGAAATAAACCTTTGATGCACTTTACACCTGCTGGCCCTGTTTGTTATTTGAAACACCCCCCATTGCTACGGGCGATCCCATAATATATATATATATATATATATATATTCTAAATGTTGGAGGAGGCATGTGTAATTGTGTAATTTTTAAATCTTTTTTGGCTTCGTCAATTTCGTTTTTACTACATATGTGCAGGACTTTTTGCAAAGAGGGCCAGATTTGGTGAGGTGAAAATGTGTGGGGGGCAAACCATTCAGCACGTTAGTGTGGCTGTGGTCTGCGCGGGTCCCACACAGCTTACGCCCACCAGCGTGACATGAGGGATTCCCTGTGCCAATATCCGGTGTCAGTGTGGGCTCCGTGCAGAGCACGCTCTTGTAATCAGAGTGGGCGTGGTGCGTGCAGGTCTCGCACAGCACACACCCAATATATTGACACAGAGGATTCCCTGAGCACACATGGGGACTCCCGTCCTGCTGATTATGCCTGCCGAGTAGCGGGATAATAATAGAAAGGCGGTTGATCAACTGTAATGAAATATAAAATAGCTTTTTTGTACGCGTGTATTTTATACTGTGGTCAACAGTGCTGGCGAGGTGCATATTATTGATTTTATGACAGAGGCTGTGGGCCGGTGGAAATCTGAACACGAGCCACAATTGGCCCCCGGGCCAAACTTTGGACATGCCTGTCCTAAATATGCAGATCTTTGAAAGGAGGGTCTACTTTAAATGAACACAGTTCTAGAAGAATACCTTTGCCTGGAAGATAAAGAAGAATAAAAGAATGACATGTTATTTAGGTTATAGTTCTAATTTTGTGACCTTCAACAGAAGTTTTCATAGAGGAAAAAGCACAAATGTTGTTCAGTTTGTGTTGTATAAAAGGACTTGTAAATGTTAACCCTAAATGTCCTGCTAAAAATTGGATATTGCTAATTCCACAGCCCTGAACCCTCTCTAGTTGAATTCCTCATTTCCTGCCTCATTCTTCAGCCATCTTCTGCCTTAGGTTCCCCAAGCTCCATAAATTTGCAACTCTTACTATTCATAATGTTGAGAAGACCATTGGCATAGTGACTTTTTCAGTACCATCTGCATAATCTAAAATAAAAATGGAAGAATATGTTTAACATTGCAGGTTTATGGAGAGAGGGGGCTGCCAGGTTTGTCACGCTGACTGGCAGCACAGGCATTCATAGAAATGCTTTTTGGTTTTAGCTGTTGTGACAGTCAGTGACAGATATCCAGTGACAGTAGTTGTGACAGTTGGTAATAGTTTATGTACATTAGTGACATTAGTTGGTGTGACAGTTTCTGACAGATTATTTATATTGAAATTAATAGATTTACTAATTTGTGACACAATATATGTAATACAATTAGTGTGTATGACATATTATTCTAAAAACATTACTCAATGCTGAAAAATTTTATAAATGTACATTCTTTGGTGTGACAAATGATGAAAAAGTTTATACCATAAAGTAATTGATTTTTACAGTACACAGTTATATTAATATACAGGCACATTATATGTAGTAATCCTAAAGTGCGTAAGACTATATATTGTGATATTGGTTGGCATAACAGTTGGTTTAGTCATCATTACTCTCAAAAATTGTGGGAAAAGAAGCATTATTTTAGAAAAAATCCACTTATCGTATGAACCCCTGAATCC
Source organism: Pyxicephalus adspersus (assembly GCF_032062135.1). NCBI lineage: Eukaryota > Metazoa > Chordata > Amphibia > Anura > Pyxicephalidae > Pyxicephalus > Pyxicephalus adspersus. The sequence goes on from NC_092858.1 coordinate 118,743,271, forward strand.
AAAAAAACAAACAAACAGACTTTCAAAAAGCTCTACTATCTAGCAGATAACAGGCATGTACATAGATTTTTACAAACACAACTAGCTAAGTCAATTACTTTGAGCTACACGGTTAAGCTCTGTTCAGAAATTCAATAACTATCTTTGGACACGATCGTTAGTGTTTGCTTTCAACGACAGTCCAAAGAATGAGCACTATACAGATAGCACTGGTATGTTCTATAGACAGTGTGGTAGGGGTAGGATAAGCTGCCCCCTGCTGCATCCTCCTTATTAGAAAACAACAGGGGTCATTACCATCAGTCATTTAGAGAAGGCATAAATACAAGTAAGGCATTGGTTAAGAATCAATATTGGAAAGATTACTGCTCTGCTCCAAAAGACAGAAAAAAATGTGCAGCATATCCTAAGAATCTGGACACTATAAATATAAAATATTGAAATGAATGAAATTGAATTTCAGGTATCTGATATACCCAGCCACTCAACGTTACTCAAAATTAAAGCACAGTCAGTTGAATGCCATGTTTTTCCTTATAGACATGCTCAGGTTTGCCAATAAGCTCACAAAGATAGGTGGTTATGTGATTGAGTGAGAATATTAAGTTCAACCTCATGGCGAATTGGGCTTTTCTCGCTTACGGAAAATGTAAGCGAGAACAGCCTTCTGATTCACCGAGAGGTCGAGCTCTCGCTGAACAGGAGGATTTCCAGGGCTGCATGATACAGCCCAGGAGGTCGAGCTCTCGCCGAACAGGAGTATTTCCAGGACTGCATCATGCTCCTCTGCGATCCCCGGGCACTAGAGGTTGATTAACCTCTAGTGCCCCAGGGATTGCACACTCTTCTCAATGAATGCAGCTAGAGCTGCAATCATTGAGAAGATGCCCAGCACAGGAGAACCTCCTGACATTGTAATATAAGTATCTCTTACAAATGATACATTTGTATCTGTAACAATTAACCTCTAGTGCCCCGCGGATCGCAAACAGGAGGATTCCCGAGCGAGCCCACCAGTAGAAGTGATGGTCCCCTGAATGGACCTTCACTTGGATCCCATGTGACCCCCTCCCCCCCAGCATGTTTCCTAGACATCGACACACTGCGTCAATAAGCCCAATGGTTGTCATCAACATTATATTTTCAGCCAAGCAGTTTTGTAGAAAGCTTGGCATTGTATTATGACTATGTATCATAAATAATAATTTGACAGTAAATACTATATAAATAAAGTAAAAACATTAACTGTTTCCAAAATATTTTTTGAAGTTACAAAATGTTGCAAAAAATGGCATTTATTTATTAGTTAAACATACCAATGTTTTCTGCAGTTTCATAGTGTAACGCCAGTTACCAGAGTTAGCAGAGTTTCTATGTTGGCTCTCAAATGTCTGGTGTCATATCCGGTCACCCTTGCAGTGCAATGGCATCTGCAAATTTAAATTGTGGCTTACATGGCACTGTCCTTGGGAGAGAAGAGTTTAGTTTCATTTTAAAATGTGTTCTTTGCTGCCAGAATACTTAAAACACATTAATTTTAAAAAACAGGGCATGCTGCCATAATGTGGTCACTTGTGATGTGGTGTTTACTGCAGTTTATAAAAAGGTACACTGAAAAATGCATTGTTTTAGGACAAGTTGTTTTACAAGAAAAGTCTAAAACAAGAAGTAGTCTGGTGTAAGTGATCAATGAGTCGTTTATAATGCAGTATCTTAAATTACTTTCACTTAGCCAATGTTGTGCATGAATGCCAGGTTTGCTTTATTACTCAAACTATGTGATAGAATGTCTTTGTAACTTTCATCTTAAAAATAGACTTGACACCTTGCAGACATGTTTTAAAGCAGTCTGGGAGTTGACATAATGAAGTGATATCTGCTGATGAGTACAGAGTTCAAATCTATCTTAACACTTCTCCTTCAGCACCATCTGCTTCTCTACTTAGAGATTCTGTGTCGCATTTTAAAGACGACAGAACAGTTTGCTACCAAAAGCTTTACAGACTTTTTTTTCCCCTAGAATTAGGTTTACACCATGACTGATCAACAGACCGCTATTCATTTAAATATTATTTAGATGAGAAAAAAACATGGCACATGGTGCTTATGAAATGGTTATACTGATAAAATCCACTTTTCACATCAATTTGTCTGTTCAATGACTATGTTGGTCCATTTGGAACTACTGCAGCAAAAGTGCAATAAAATCCAATTCTGTAATCTAAAAAATATACCAGAGTTATAATAAACATAATGAAAAAACTAATGATATTAATTATAAAAACAAATAAGTATTATCATTTATTAATTGCATATTTTTGTCAGGAGAGGAATAGCTATCCTGCCATTTTTCTCCTTTAGTTTCTAAAAGTATAATACACATATACACCGCATACTGCTGCATGTCATTATTGAACTTGTTTGCACATCTGCAGGAGTTACATTTTTCTGAACTAGCTGTAGCTCCCAAACCCTGAAAAGTACTGGGTGAACATGTTGAAGGTGAAGGATTGAGGGATAGGTGAATTTACTTCCACTTATAGTAGAATGTTTGTTGGTTATGTATCTTACAAATGTAGCTTTACCCTTTTTCTCAGACAGCCATTTTTTACAGCAGTATTACTGGGGTTCACCACTGTTAACTAGTTCTTTTTTATCAGACTTTGGACTTTTATTTTTTTAGAAATGCTCACAATTGTTTGACCAATAAAGAATTTAGACACTAGGGATGAGCAGGCGAGATTTGTAATTTTGATCTTGCCGCGAATCGGGCCCGTGTCGCTTACCGAACATGTAAGCGAGAAAGGCTTTGTGATTCATCATGAGGTCGTGTTTAAACGAGGGAAAAAGCAGGGCATGACGAGAAATTTTGGCGGAATTGCGGCAAATGATTCGCTCCCAGGATGCACAGAAAGGCCTGGCAGCCAATCAGGAGAGATCTGAGCACAGGCATATATACACAGGGAAGGAGGGAGGGGTTAGTGTTCTGTGTATAGGATAGACGTACGGAGAGATGTGTAGTGTGACAGGGACAGTGTAGGAGCTTTCTTAGTTCATTGTTAGCTGCATAGTTCAGTGTTTTGTAGGGCATATATCCTGTACTACTGTTTAGTATAGGATATTGTATATGTAGAATAGGTTAGGCAGACATCTTTACTTTCACATGAGCTACTAGCTAGTCAGTTTTAATAAAATGTCAGCATTCAGCACATTTAGTGTAATCTATTTTGTGTATTAGAGAAAACACTGTTCTTTTTTTTTACTAAAGCTAAATAAAATCAATTGCAGTTCCTATTTACCAAAGAAGACTGTTTGGTACAAGTAAATTTCTGGCCTATTGTAAAATAAATACAGATATTTCAGTGTTTGATACCTCTGCCTATTTACCAAAGAAGACCGTTTGGTACAGGTGCATTTTTGCCCAAAGAAGTAAAAGATGAGAGGTAGACTCAGGGTAAGGCAGGGATGGGCAACCAGGTGCATCTGGCAGTGGGCATACCCCCCAGGAGTCCGCCACTGTAGGACAGCAGCAAACCGTTGAAGGCAGCAGCACAAGTTGTCAAACAGGTCTGAGATGTGTGCGGAGCACCAGTCCGCTGGTAGATGTATTGAGAAGCGTAATACAATCATACAGACACATCATGTGGAGAGGATTATAGACTGGGTCTCAGGGGCCTCAAGTGCAGCAGGCTCTTCTCCTGCAGCAGCAGCAGGAACCAGCACAGCTGTGACAGGAGCAAACACAGGAGTTAGCATGCCTAATGTGCCTATACCTCCTGATGACTCTCCCATGTTGTTTGACGAACAGTCGAACTGTCAGTGCGAAGTTCCGAGCAAGAGGCAGACTTTGAGACCCTTGACGAGTGTGGTCAGGACTTGCTGGGCGAGGGTACTGGATCAGTGGATACATTTGCAGAGGTTGGTTTAGATGAAAATGAGGATGGTGATGACCTTGATATCACCTGGGAACCACCGGTGCATGTAAGGGCTGGCAGCAGTTCCGAAACAGACGTAGAGGAAAGGCAGCAGCAGCAGCAACAGACTGGGGATAGAAGGGGCCGCCAATCTGCCTCATTTGAGTCCCAAAGAAGAGACAGAGGAATGGGCACAAGCAGGGGAACAGTCAGAGACGATGTGGCCGTTGGGGAGGTGGAGCTGGAGCAGACGCAGGGCACCCAGCAGACGCAGAGACAGGCAAAAGAAAAAGAGCAGCAGGGTGTTTGCACGCACCTCTCCAGTGTGGTCCTTTTTGAAAGACCCTGAAAGACGATGACGAGTGCGTAGCATTCTGCATCCTGTCCCACAGGCAGATCCGCAGAGAACAGACCGGATCACATTTGGGTTCAAAATCCCTGCTTTTCCAGATGCACAAGAACCACAAAACAAAGTGGGAGCAGTACTTGCGTTCTCTTGAAGAAGGTGCAACCACGTCATTGTCTTTTCTTCCACCTTCATTGACTCCTTCTCCACCTCCAACTGTCATTGCTAGTACATCTCAGGAGGTTGGTGCCAGCCAGACTTCTAGCGTGGAGCAAGTATTAGCTTCTGCCCGCAGGTTTTGTGGCGTCAGACGATGTTTGTTGCTGCAAGATGGGTACTCTAGTGACCCCTTCAGCTCCCCTAGCTCCCAGTCCCTTCAGCTCACTCTACCAGAGTTCTGCGCAAAGCATCAGGCTATGGGCCCAACCAACAAAAGAGTCATTGAACTCAATTCATGTCTAGTCATGAATGAAAGCAGCCCTGGGAATCCTCCTGTAATTATTTCCTGAAACTTTCGATGGTTCCGCAAAATTGATCCGCCGAAATTCCGCGGACCCATTGAAAGTTTGAGGAAATTTTTGAGAGAATACCAGAGGCATTCTCGCTAAACCATCAGGTGCCAGTTACCAATGCAGTCCAGGCTCCATCTCAGGGCCCACTGCCTCCTCTTGCTCCTGCTGCTGCCGCCTGTCAGTACTCCATTCTTTAAAATTGTATTACACACTTCAGGGTGGCATTGACGATGCACTACACCCAGCTCTCCATGACACTTACCAATGCAGTCCCTCTGGCGATAGCTGACCAGAGGCCACACACTGCTACTGCTCCCGCTTAACCACGCTCTGTCTCTGGTCCTTCATCCTTTTGCCTAATGTCACCTCACTACTTCTCTGCAACTTTATGGGTGGCATTCCTAACACATGTCATCCAGGTCATGATGCCAGCTAGCAATGCGGTCCCCTGCTGTTTTGACAGCAGAGACTGCAGCTAGTGAGTTGAGTTCACACGTAGCACTGCCCTTTCTCAATGTCCTAATGTTTTTGCTGCCTTCTGTACGCTGTCCATCACGCAAAAATCCTATTTGCCTGCTGTCACTTTACCTGCCATTTTCTGGAAAACCACAAGCTTTTGGAACTTTTGTATTTTTCCCTTGTTGCCACTGTTCTCCTACATATACTTGGCAAATTTGCTGGTTCCAACAAATATAGGGGCTTTGCTAATAATGTTTAAAGTCAGCCAATTGACTTTAATGGAATTCGCAAAATCGGACCCATCTGAACTTTGAAGAAATTTTCGCGAGACTGTTCTCGCTTTCTCTCCTTCTCGCTCATCCCTATCAGACACCTAGAAGTTGAAAATAAATGCCCTTGAGCTTTTAACTGCAAAGATGACAACAGTCCATCTTAGCGTTGCCTCTCCATCTCTTAGATTTCATTGATCTATAGCCAGCAGGTTCAGAAGGGCCAAAAAGTGAGCTTTTGCATCGGTCAGGTGCTCTAGCTATTGAAGGAAAGGGTGGGATGAAAGCAGTTGTAGAATCTGTTTTTTGAAAGCTACTGTAAAGGAAGGACAGGGAAAGATTACAAACTGCATATTATGAGATTAGGGGAAGTTAGGAAACTCTGAAAAAAATTCATATTTTAGCTCTTTGGGCTTTCAGCACTTTTATTTTTTTCACTAATTTTTTTTGTCTTTAATTTTGTTGTGATTTCCAGTTTTGTCATCCTGCTGTAAGGCTTTCCTTTAAAAAGTAAGCTTTACATTTAAAGCCTTTTATTTTGTGGTTTTCCTAAATTCTGGGTGTATATTTTTTTTTGATTGTGCTTTGATGAAGCCTTTTTTTTTTGTGTGTGTTTTTTCCCCTTTTTTCTGTTGCTGCAATGCTTCCTGTGTTTTTTTTTTTTATTGGAGTTAAACCTCTACCTAATGCTTTTTGTTCCTGGTAAATTTCGGCCTAGTCTTGCTGCAGGATAATTTTACACTGCTGCATCCTCTGCAGTATCATAATTCCTGTTATAAAACTCTAATCTGTGCATTTTTATAGTAAATTCTTGCCTGTCCTGTGTGTATCTCATTTCAGCTGATCCTCCCCCATTTGTATCTTATAACAGCATTTTTAAAACAAAATTTAAAAGGATTGTGGTGTTATTGCCATAAGCAGGCCAAGCTAATTGTTAAGCAAAAAAAATAATTCCACTACTGTGTACTGCTAGTGTGTATACATAAAGCTAGGTTTTAAGAACAGTCTAACATTGGAGCATGTCCTATGTAGCACTTTTAACAATGTAATATACCAATATCAATATAATATTTATCTATTGATAGGGGGTAGAGAAAGGAAAGAGCCACTGTCTTGATATTATGTTTCATTACTGACAAACACTTTTGTCAGCGCACCGTTGATCCCATGGGATCACAAACACATTAGCCTGTGTAAAAAAGTTGATGACTCCGGCCAGGGATGGAAGTCCACTTTCCTCAGCTATCAGTTCCTCAGCCATAAGACAAAGGGGGGTCTGCTGGATGTTTAATGAAGGAGCATACAGATTTTGTAGCACTCATCCATTCAAGCATGAGTGTTCCAATTTGGGTGTTCCAGTTAGGAGTTCTGTTTCTGCCAGGTGTGAGGAAAGAAGTCTTTTGAAAGAAGCATGATGCTGGTGAAGGTAAGAAGAAAGGATGCTGCATTTCCTGGGTAAGTACTGGGATAGGGGGGCAGGGGGGTTGTTGGAGGAGGGGTTTCCAGTTGGTTTCAGGAGTCTGAGTTCGCTGGAGATGCTGCCGCCATTTACGCAGAATCTTTGGTCAGCACTGGCCCCTCCTGAGGTGGTCTGGGGTAAGTTGCAGAAGGAGGTTAAGTTGGGAAGGATGGGGGGACTCTTTTTTTCCTCCTGCTTTCCTCCACATAAATTCAGTCTCATTCACCATCTGTCATATCCGCTGAGGGAGGTTAATGCAGCGATCGATCCAGAGTTGTTTTCAGTGTCCTACACACCTTTAAATTGATCTGTCAAATTGGTGCATAGGTATGGAAGAGGTTCACTGCTGACAAAGGCAGACATTTTCAGTTGCTGTCGCTATATCCAGATGGCCTGTGTCTGTTAGATTGTCACTGGGAAGGTGCGTATTTTGTGGATAGATGCTTGAGGCCTTTAGCTTGTTCTTGGGATAGGTTGTGCAGGAATTGGTGGGAGTGGGGTCTGATATTGGATGACTTCCAGTGTCTGTGGGTCTGGGGAGTGTAGGGTGCATTTGGGTACAATGCAGCATGTGGTCGAACTTTTTAGAGGTACCTTTGGCACAGAAAAAGATGAAGAGGCCCTTGATGGCTTTGTCATTCCTAGGAATAGTGACAGACACTGGTGCCATGGAATGTAGTTTGCCAGAGGGGAAATTGCAGGCACTGGTGGCGAAGTGGTGGAGGTGTACGAATGCTGGAAGTTTCAGTTGAGACAGTTGCTATCAGTATTGAGGAAGCTAAATTTTGCTTATCAGGTGAGTGTTCTGACTCATTATGTACTATTTACTAGTAGAGGGGTGGTGCAAACCATGAATATTGTTACAGCCTGAGGATGGTTTGGCAGCAGTTTGTGGCTGTTAACACATCTTATTGCATTGGGGCAGCTACAAAAGCAGCTAGATTTGGGGCTGGGGAAGCAATGATAAGAACAATTGGCCGATGGGAAATCAGGAGGTACAGGATTTTTATGCCCCCTAATTTAGTTTGAAGAGTGAGGTTATGGGGCAAACTGTGTATGGGGAGAAGGGTCAGTAGTTGTTGGAATGTGTGGTTGTTGGGTATAATGTTTTGTCGTTTTTGGTGCTGCACACTGCCTTGTTGGGATCATAGGTCACTCCTATGTTTTTGGGGAGAGTGAATAGCAGATTTTAAGCCTAATGGTAGGCAGTTAAGAGTTACACACACCATGGGTGACATGAGGTGGATCAGGACACAAGGTATGATATGGGGAAGGGTGTTGCTGGAGATTCACTGGTATGCCCATTTAGACAGGCCCCCCAATATTATTGTTATACATTCTGAGGGAAATTACTTGGGTAGGCATCCATCCGGAGAATTGATATAGGTTATCAAGTAGGATTGCTAACATTTGTTAACTGCCTTATTTTGATTTGATCCGACATTGTGGTGAAAACATGCTGACGACGGCAAAAACAATGGACCACTTGAATAAGGCTTATATCAAACTCAATAAAGAAGTGCGCCATTTTGTGGTTTGAAATGGGGGATTGGTAGTGAGGCATAGGGACTTAGAAGTGGAACTGTGGCAGTTCCTATAGGGGGATGAATGCAGTGGGTTCTGATTTATGGACGTTTAGTTGCAGGATAGAGTGCAGTGGGCTGTGCGAATGTGGGAGGACACGCATGTGTACGGTATAACACACATGCCCTGTGGCAGCTGAGATCCTCGGAGGCCAAATATTTGTTAAGAGGTGTTGGAACCCATCTAGGCATCGTGTCTCATCAGGTATTTTGGAAGAGGTGTGATTAAAGTGGTTGGTGGAATGTTGACCTGCTGCAAAAGTTTTTGTTCCCGAGTTGGTATGTGCGACTGGGATTGGTGAGACTGCCCAGATTTTGTAATTTTGTGGAGATGTCTTTAAAGATCAGCAGCCAGATGGTTATGTTAAAATTATAAGAAGGTTTTAAGAAGGTGATGTGTATGTTACAAAAGTCTTGGTTATTGAAATTTATGGTTAAAATTTTTGTTATGTAATAAATGGCTGCTTGCGGCCATTTCACCAGACCAGTGTTGAGAGCTGATTGTTCAAGGGGTTTGGGGGCCGTTAGGGTCAAGAGGAACACAGTACGAACTAACTAGGTCATGTGTTTACAGTCTCTGCTATTAAGCAATCCTTTGGAGAGGTCTGTAACAGGATCAGACGCCTAGGCTCAGATCTACTTGTGAGCACTGAACTTTGGACCCAAAAGAATTGGAGAACCTTCCTGCTTATTTTAACATCGCACATCAGCTAAAAGCTGCTGACCTAGTGATGATTTAAATGATACCTAGAACTCAAGTGGTACAGGAGCATAGTCTAGATCAGTGTTTCTCAACCAAGGTTTCTCCAGAGGTTGCTAGGGGTTCCCTGAGCAATAAGGAATTTGTGCCTCTCAGGTCAGTGTAAATGAAGCCAATGATCGATTTGCCTGTAAGGATTACATTCATTCCACTGGCCAGCAATGTAAGTGGCATTTTTCCCACCTACCACCACTTTATCGTACTGTGTATTGTACTGTGGATCTAGTTCCCCCATGTTTAAAAGGCAGAGAAAGGCTAGTGTAGGTGTTACATAAACAGTAATTAATTTCTGGGGAAAGCAACAGCTTTTACATTTGGGTATCACGAAAGAGCTGCCATAATCAATGTTTTATACATAATAACCAGTTTGGTAAAATAAATCCTTCTAAGAAAAAAAAGTGCAATGCTATTTTATAACAATAATATCATTCTAAAATAGTTTTACATAATTCTCTTATAATATTGGCTCAACTAAAATTTAAAAAAAAAAATTAGGAAATGTGGTATTGTACTAGTAATGAAGATAGCTTGCAGCACATAACTAAACTATCCAATATTTAAACTATTAAATATTCATATTCAGATAACAATTCTATCAAAGTTTTATTGCCTTCTTTGAAAAAGCCTGTACCATGGACATTCATTCAAAAGGCTAATAAATGGCAGGCTTGTCTAACTCTTGATTTCCTTTACTTTTTTGTATCAGGCTACTTATCTGCTTTACAGTTCTCTTTTATAATTATTTCAGTCCATTCCAATTCTGCCTTTTCTACCTTTAGATGCTCTGTTGGAGCATGGAGAATAAATCTTAGACAGCAGCCCTGCATGCCTTGTCACATTTGAAAACCAACCATACTATAGAAATTGCATTACTCTGCTGTTTTAAAATAAGTGCTTAAACAAAAGATCCATATGCACTAAAGACTGTTTTGTTCCTTAAGTAAACCAGTCGGGAGTGATATAAGATAGCTGCTATTAGGAACCTAAAAAACATGTTCCAAAATAGTAAATCACTAATCTAAAACAAATGGATGTCTAAAAGGTGTCAGAAACAGAAATTTTAGAAAATTAATACTGGAAAAAAATTCCTATACATGCCCCCCTTGAGTTTTACATTGCTAAAACCTAGGTGTGAAATCTGGAGTCAGTTTACCATTAGGTAGAGTAGGCATGCACATTTAGACAGCAGATGCAAATAGGCAACCCTTACAGGTATTGGTACCAGCCACAATTTTCCTCAAATCCATTAAAAATACAGTAATCTCATTTGTTTTGTGACAATATTCTGAAAAATTTTCATAGCAGTGTAGACTTTTACAACACAGAAACTTTATAGTCACAGGAACTTCTTAGTGGACAGGTGCTGCAGGCTGAATTGAATTGGTGTGGTACAGAAATAGGTACAAACTGGGAAGAGAGTATCAGATGTTCCACTGCATCCAAGGAAGAGAGAGTGTCTGCAGTTTAAGTTTTAGATTCCTCACATATACTACATACCTTTGTACAATTGGACAAGCCTTTACTCTTGTCAGGAAATGCAGAGTTGCTGCTAAATGTTGTTTAGCAGAGATGGACAATCACATTACAGTATCCACTTTGGAGATGATCACAGAAGGTCATGTCAGTCCTCCACATGTAGTTTTTAAAACTGTTTAAATTTTATCTATCAGCTTGTGAAGTAGACCCAATATCAGTTGCTCATTTATATTCACATAATAATATCATGTATTGATCATTCTGCAATTGAGAAAAACTAATCAAAAATCTAAATATTGCACATAAATTTTGTAACTTATGACTGACTGATTACCAAGTAGAATTATATTTAGTGCAATTTGTTAGCAAATCTGCCTTTGGTATTTTTTTACTTCTTTTAACAGTGACAAGCAATCCATCTGACGTGGCTGTACATCATAAACAATTTCCATTTATTCATAAATTGCGTCTTTCCTTTTTTTGTTATTTATTGCTTTTCATTATTTTTTTTTTTTCTGCTGCCACTTTCTGTCTACATATACTACAGCAATAGCTGCATAGCATTTGTCAATCTCCAGATGGTGAAAACGTTACCTTTTAGTATTATTTATTTGTATTTGTAGTCTTTTGCACCTGTTTAATGTGACTCAGTATGACAGCCTACAGTCTTCTTTGAAAGCCTGCATGACAAGGACAGAGCATTGTCACCCTAAAACAGGACATGCTTTCACAAAGAGCTTCATGACTGGATTACCAGGTAATATTTGGATAAAAACTGAAAAATTGTAAAATGTTGAATGTCTTGTAATTGGTTTAAAAATTTAAATTTGTAAATAAAATTTGATTAATTGGATATTTAAGTCTCCCCATTTACTATCAAAGCAGTGGCTCCAAATTTGTTATACTAGCTTAGCTTGGCACTAATGTGACTTTTAATACTGCAAGAAGTTAAGCGCCAGATAAACTATACACATAAACCTTTAGTATCTTTATTCAGCTCACAGATGTGAGCCATTTACCAGAAACAGGGGATCGTAGTAAGAACATTGGCTATCTGTCACATGAATTGGATTTCTCTGGAAGTATCCATTGCACAGATTTTGGGGTACAAAGACGGTTAGTGGCCCCCTATTAATGACAGAACACATTGTATGGTGTAGTTTCTGCTTTTTGGTACAGGAATGGTGAGCGAGGAGCAATATGTGAGCGGCCAACACTGTATGATATCTTTAGTTTTGTAACTTTCATTATTAAAATTGGCATCAAATGGTGCAGAAACATTTCAATTTAATTTCATTTTAGGTTGGGCAATTTATTTCATTAAAGTTTGGACACAACTGATCTATGTTATTTTGAAACATTTTTTTAAAAGTAGATTTTGACTAAATGCACATGATTTTGTACCCATTAATTGGGGATGACTAACTTTTTTGTTTTCCACCATATTACTGGATGACTGCCAATACTATGAGTAGCATTTATAGTCAAACATAAACTGGAGCTGTCCAAATAGACTTTTAGAGACCTTCATTTCACTTACTGCTGCTGTTCTGTTTGGGATCAGATGTCCCTACAAAAATGATAGACAGGTTCACAAAAGTTGTAAAAAAGAATAAACACTATAGGCTCTAATTATAAAACAGTGAATACGACATGCTCTAATACATTTCCTGGTGGGAATGAATTACCACTATTGAAACACATGAACATGGAAGATTTCCATGAAGGAATGTTTAAGGGAATGAGTGATTCCCAGGTTATAAATAGAGCCCAATGTGGTGAACTAGAAAAGGAAGTGCAGTGTAAAGAAAAAACAATCCCTACACAGCAACCGCTGAAGATCATATAGTGCACAATTAGAAACACTTATAACTGTTAAATGAATCAGTTGCAATCTTAAGGACTACAAATGTAAAGCTACGTACACACTTCCAATTATTATCGTTGGAAAACGAACGACGAACGATCCTGCACGATATCTACGAACGATCGTATAGCACCGATCCTGCACATAGAGATAACGACACGATCGTTCGTAGATATTGTACACACAATAGATACGATCGTTTGAACGATAGAGGAACTATGTGCACGACAGGAAAGTGAACGAACGTTCGTTCATTACGCATGCTCAGAACATGGACGATCAACGAACGACCGTACACACGAACGATGTTCAACGATCGTCGTCCAATCCGATCCGCCGGTCCGGTCGTTCATTTCCAGCGACTTTCCTCGTTCATCTGCGTCATTGGTTACTTTTTTACGAACGATTTTTTGCCCAATCGATCGTTCGTCGTTCAATTGGAACGATAAAAATTGGAAGTGTGTACGCACCTTTACTCTTCCTATAAGAGTCCTGTGTACTAAGCACAACAAGCACCCAACCTAATCTATCAAATTCTCCTTTGCAAGATCAGTTATGGTTAGATGTGCTAAAGCTGAAGGCACTGAAATGAGATAAGAGCTATTTACCAACAACTGATTGCACTTACAATCTTTTTAAAAGTTAAAAGGATATAACTTGTTTGATACCAGGGTATCTCTCAATCTTGATTTTGACCTTCTGGCTTTATCAGGGCTTTATATATTTACTGCTCTATAAATTACTTGCATTAATCTGTTATGTTTTTGGCACCACATTGTACAAAGAACATCAACATTTTAAAGAGACAAAGGGATAAAATAATTTACAATAGATTTGAAAACTTGTTGGGAAACAAACTTTTCTAAACTTCATTAGAAAAGTTGTATTTACGTAAATTAGTTTAAAACAGATTGGATTTTTTTTACAGCTAATCTAAAAAGAGCATGTTTATAAAGTGCATTACTGGAATGTGCAAATGGATGTTTTTTTATGGTAAAAAAAGTGACACCACCACAGTAATTAAAATTTCTCAAAATATTTTCCAAAATCCAGAATGCTTTTTGATTGAGAAAGGGGGAATTAAATCACTACATATTTGTCACTTACATCTATTAGCCAAGTAAGGAAGCAAGTGTCCAAACAGATGTGCTCTTGGACGGAGTTTTGTCCCTGTATAGCCAGCCAAAGATAGAACAGAAAACATACTTGTTTATAACAAGAGCAATCTAATTTTACGAAAATAATACCCATATTTTTATTGGCAAATTTACATCAGTTTGTTAAACATTGTAGCCTTACAAGTAAAACATAGAAGAAATGATATTTTGTTGTCGTTTTTAATGAATGCCTATATATTCCTAATTATTTGAAACTAATATTATTATTATCAATAATTTTTGGGCCTTGGAAAAGTTAAACATGATTGGCGTGGTCATCATCGGCTGCAATTCAATATATAAATTAAATATATGTTTTTTTTTTAACTTTTGTAAACCACAACTAAAAACTAACAAACCAACATGAAAACATACATTTATTCAAATAATGGTTAAAAATACCTAACAACAACAATCTAATAATACAATGTATTTAAGAAATAAGTGTATATAAAAGCTGGATGATGGTAACAACTATTCTGTACTCAAATCGATGACACATTTCTCAGAGCAAAGTCTGCTTCATCAGATCAAAGGGTGGTAAATATATTGGTCAAAAACCAAAACAAGATTTATTGATAGATGTTGCCACACTACAATGGAAAAGTGAGAAATTAAAAAACATTATAAATATACGTTCACATGTTAATGCTCTTGAAAAATAACATGAACAGGAGACACACAGTTCTGAAGATAGGGATGCATGGGCTTTTTTAATTCCAACACTACCAACACAAGGAGAACAAATCAACACTCTTCTTTCAAAGAAAACTCCAGCATTAATTAGATCACCATTTTTTACAAAAAAAAAATCAACATTCTGTTGGTTCAGATCTTAAGATTAATAATCAGTCTTCCACTCCTTTAACATATGAGGATAAACTGTATAGGCATTGGGTTTGTCTTTTTGTCCAAATCAAAATTTATCAAACTTTTATACTATTAAGGATCCTCAACGTTTTGCTTGCAAATTAATTTTTAAATTAAACGAAAATCAACAATGAGAGAATAGGGAATACCAACATTCACAATATGAATAAAAATACACCTAATCTTAGCAGATGTTACTATGTAAAGTACTAGGTACTAAGGTAACCCTAATTATCAACAACAGCAGGCTTTGAGTTTCCTTAAATAATCATTCTTAAATTCTTAAATAATTAATTCTTAAGCCCTTGGGTAAGGGAGGTAACATTGTAATTATGGATCAATCCCATAATAGAATCATAAAGATTTGTGCTTAAAAATTCAATCTAATAAAACATGATATACAACTGTTGCATCTTGTGATATACAGTATTATATTTTCAATTACAATCACAATTTTCATTGATAATTTCAAATGCTCTCGAGATTGGTCTTTTTGAGAATACAGCTGATTTTCTTTATCCTACTGTCAAAAATGAATAAAGATCTTGAAAACCCTCTGGGATGTCCAGGTCTAGGGCATTTAAACCCTCACATCCAATGCAAGTAAGTTAGTGGATGATTATTTATACCCACTGTTCTACATATTCTTAGTCCACCTTCCTACACAAGATTCCATTGATATGCTAAAAATTATTGAGAACATTTGTGTGTCATCACGTACTTTATTGGTTACAATTGATGTTGAAACTGTACAGTAGCATTCCACACAAACAAGGCATAGCAATAGTAAAATATTTCCTTACTCCCCAGGGCATTTCACTGATGTCTGGATTTCTGTACCAAAACAGTAAACTGTTTTTCATGAAATATTTTTTTTTTATATTGTAGACTTGTAACTTACCGAAATATGTCCAACAAGGGTCTAGTAGATATCCTGAATATATTAAAGTATGAAACAATCATGTAAAAAAATAATTAAATTTAATAATAAAAAAAAATAAAAAACACAAAAATAAGCTTAAACAAGATTGCATAAATATATAAAAAAAATACTGAAAATACTGAAATGAAGGGAACTACATGTGCTTCTTCCAATGCCAACCTGTATCTGTGGGGTTGGGAACAATTTTTGATGGCAAATGATGATGTGTCGATATACTTGTGCTACATTTTAGCATATTACAGGTACATCAATGACATCTTTACATTGTAGGATGGCCCTCTTTCCCTTTTTGCAGTTCATTAATAATAAGCAATTAGATTTGAATTTTACCGTGTCTATTGATGTGCAAAAAATGCTTTACTTTAATAAATCTTCTCATATGCAAACACCTTTTTTAGGAATAAGTCAGCAGGAAACACCTATCTCTCTGCAAATAGTGCACATCCCCAACAAACTATAAAACGTATTCTAGTTTGCCAATACCTCAGATTAAGAAATATTTGTTCAAATTGGCATGTTTTTTTTTTCATACAAAAGAGTGGTTACCTCAGAGAGGTAAGAGAGGAAGATACGGAAGATAAGGAAGGATGTTTGATTACAAAATTAACTTAACAGTCGGAACAACTACAACAGATCCTAAATAAATATTTGTATTGTAATGCGCCTGGGCACACAAACCACGACCAACTCCAGATACCCTTAAATCAGGCTTTATTCAAAATCGACAGCACAGCAAGGGTTAAGTCCAATAAAGCGAAGTACAGGAGGATAAGGCAAATGCAGGTCAAGAACAATCCAAGGTCAGGGCAGGCAGCAAGCAGAATGGTCAGTAACAATCCGAGGTCAGGGCTGGCAGAGTTCAAGCAAGATGAGTTTCGGACCAGATCACTAAGGTAATGACAAACAGATAAACTTTAAACCACATAGAGACACACCCAAGCACACTGTGTTAACAGAGGCTATATCGGGCAATGGTGTACAGGACAGGCTCTCCTTAAATGGCCAGGATGACCAATGACCTTGCGCCACCTGGCACCGTCTGATAGGAGACTAGGTAAATCCCCTGCAGCTGATTGGCCGCAGGGAATTCAAACTAACTATGTCCCGCCCCGGGGCGAGGAAGCCGAGTGCCACGCCCTCGGGGGTACAAGAGGGACGCATGGTGACACACGCACCTCTTCCCACAGCACCCCTAGGACGTGCACTACTTTGCACTTGCAAAGGAGTGCTGAGAGCAGGAATAGCCTTAACCACATCTAAAGGGATGCAAGGGCTGCTGCCTGGCTGAACAGTAGTTTGGCCAGGACGGATCCCTCCGCCTGCAGCAGCCTCGGCCATGCTGCCTGTTACAGCGGCGTCTCCCTCTGTGGCTGGGAACCCCAGGGACACCGCGGGCTCGCAGGACGGGTAAGTTCCTTACAGGTATACACTTAAACAAGATGAAACAGCACGTAAATATATATATAGAGAACATAGATAGTTAGGTTGAAAATAGACATAAGTCCATCAAGTTCACCTACTAGGTAAATAAACATATCCCAGGTAAAATCTTATAGGCATAATTGAAAAAAAGGAAGGCAAAAAAAAAAACCCTTGTACAATTTGCTCCAACACGGGATAAAACAATCCTTACTAATCCCATGCGGTAATCAGATGTTCCCTGGATCAACTTCCCAAGATTACACTTAGAAAAACCTCATTGTTTTAAAACAAACTTGTTCATAGCCATTTTTTCGATCGGCAATTGAGTGATATGGATTCACAACAGAGAACAGGCACATTTGCCTCTAATAAATGTCAATAATGCCAATAATTTGCCAGTAGCCTCCCTAATGACAGGGCACTATTTCTTGTATTGGAACATGGTAAACCTAATCCTCGGGGAGACAATTTTGACAAAATACTCTGTAAGCAGATCTTCTTGTTAAAAGCAAATAGATATTTACATTGGCTTACAGTACCATCTGTATGCTGATGACGCTCAAATCTATCTGTCCACCCCAGACCTGTCTCCCTCAATCCTGGATAAGGTCTCATGCTGCCTGTCAGCCATCTCATCATGGATGTCTGACTGATTTTTGAAGCTCAACCTGGATGAAGCTCAACCTGAAAACAGAACTCATCATCACCCCCCCCACCTCAAATTCCAAATCTCCCCCTGACATATATCTAACTGTTAACAACACTGTTATTCAGCCCTCCCCTCAGGCACATTGTCTTGGTGTCACCTTTGACTCTGCCCTCTCATTTACCCCCCATATTCAGAACATTTCAAGGTCCTGTCACTTTCACCTTCGCAACATCTCCAAAATCCGCCCCTATCTGTCCCCTGAGACCACCAAATCCTTTTACATGTGTTTATTATCTCTCGTCTGGACTACTGTAACCTCCTCCTCTCTGGTATTCCACTAACCCGACTCTCTCCTCTACAATCTATTATGAATGCTGCAGCCAGACTCATCCATCCTTCCCACCGCTCCTCTACTGCTCCATCTCTTTGCAGATCTCTACATTGGCTTCCATTTCACCTTACAATCAAATTCAAGCTCCTGTGCTTTGCCTTCAAATCTCTACACAGTTATTGTCCCACTTACATTTCTGACCTGGTAAAAAAGTCCTCCCCCAGCCGCTCTCTCTGCTCCTCCAATGACCTACTAATGACTTCCTCACTCATAACCTCATCACACGCACGGATACAAGACTTCTCTAGAGCTGCCCCAACTCTCTGGAATGGTCTTCCTTTTCCTATTCGGCTTGCTCCTACTTTCTGCTCATTTAAAAGAGCACTTAAAACCTATTTTTCAAACTTGCCTACTCATCTTCTTCTGCCTTTTGAAACCATCACTACTTCCTACCACTACATATCTCCCATCCTATTGTGGGTAAATTCCCCCACCTACTAGATTGTAAGCTCTTCGGGGCAGGGTCCTCTCCTCCTGTATCACTGTCTTTATTAGTCTGTCATTTGCAACCCCTATTTAATGTACAGCGCTGCATAATATGTTGGCGCTATATCAATTCTGTTTATTAATAATAATAATAATAATAATAATTTAGGCTTGAAGGAACAGTTGACCTTTCCTAAATTATTGTGTTTATAATATACGTCTTTTTTGATTTATTATACAATAAGGAATAGCATCTTTTAAATAAAGTGCATGAATGCAAATGATTCATTACCTCCATTACGGTTCAGTTTATTAGTGTAAGGTACTTACCTGTCCAGTGAGCCCACGGCATCCTTGGGGATCACGGGCAGCGAGGGAGATGCTGCTGCAGCAGGCAGCGTGGCTGAGGCTGCTGCCCTGCTCGCAGCACGTCTCTCCCTGCCGGCGGAGGGATCTGTTCTGGCCTAACTACTGTTCGGCCAGGCAGCATCCTTATGGACATGGGCTATGATGTTCACATTCTCAGTACTCCTGCGGGTGTGCAAGGCATAGCACGTCCAAGGGTGCTGTTGGATCCTCTAATCAAATGGCGCCAGGTGGCACATGGTCCTTGGGCACTCTGCCAATTTAAGGAGAACCTGCCATGAACACTATTGCCCGTTTTAAGCCTCTGTATAACAGTGTGCTTGGGTGCGTTTCATGTGTGTTGGTTATCTTATTGACTTCTGTTGTGTCATCACCAATAGCTACCCAGACTGATATCTGATTCTGCCTGAACTCTGCCTGCCCTGACTTTGTATTCTCTGCCTGCCCTGAGTATTGTTTCTGACTACCCTTGCCTGCTGCCTGCCCTGACTTTGTATTGTTCCTGACCTGCCTTTTCCTCATCCATCTGTACCACACTTATCGAACTGACTTGCTGTGAATGACCCTTGGCTTGTTTTCTGATTACGCAATAAAGATTGATAAAAGGATTCCTGGAGTTGGTTGTTCTTTGTGTGACCAGGTGCGTTACAAATAGTATATGAACGCCTTTTTTAAGGTGTTGAATACAAGGAAAAATACTTGTATTGATGTTTTTCTCAAGGTGGTCATTCCGCTGCAAACTGTCTATATTAATTACATGTTTATTGCACATATGTACTTTATTAATGTATTCCCCTGTATCATAAAAAATAGATAAAAACAAATTGATTTAAGGATTACATTGAATATTGTGTGTAGCAATAAAAGAACTCACAATATTTCATAAGTAAGGATTGTGAAGTACCAGAGTGTTCCCTGTATATTTCGAAGCTTGCAATTCTACTAAACATGGAATTGATTAATATAATGTATTTCTGTTATATATATGATACTTAAAAATGTTATTGTATACCACCTCATTTGATGTTTCACAAGGACATTTTTGTAGATATATACTCAGTAAATTGGTTGCTGCGCTTCAGGTTGAAGTGCAGACCAGGATTGGTCCCCAAAGTGGCACTGCTTCAAGCACACCCAACTATGTGCTACGTACTTCCAATTTAAAGAGGCACTTCCAGTTTCTGGAGTAACACTTCTGCTGGCAATCATTTTTATAGCCCAGTGTGAGATTGATATTCACCATTGCACCGGAGCTCCTTGCCAGTGTGGTACTTCATATGTTTCTCTAAATTTAGATGGTCCTAAATTGACAACTTGGTTGACTTGGTGGATTGAGTATTCAATCTGGTAAGAACCTTTTTTTTTTTCTCAATGGAAGCCTCTTGCCATAGGCAATCTTATCTTATATACTTCCCATATAAGACATTTTTCAATCCCATATAAGACATTTACGTGTGTAGCAGCTCTTGGAGTTTGTGTAATGCACTCATTACAAGTGTCAATGATATTGACATTGGAATTGTGTTTGGTATATACCATATGTGAAACTATGTAAATGTATACTCATATTGTTTTCTGTTGTAGTGTGGCAACATCTGGTATCAAAACTTTTCCTTTGTTTGACAAATTTAATTACTACCCTTTGATCTGATGAAGCAGACTTTGCTCTGCAAAATGCTTCATTGATACCAAATAGATGTTGTGCTTTTATATACACTACTTTGTTATATACATTGTATTATTGGAATGTTTTTGTTGTTGTTAAGTATTTTAAGATTATCTAAATAAATTTATGTTTTACCAGATTTTTGCCCTGAAATAACTTCCTGCAACATAAAAAGGTTTTTTCATGGAATATTGGCCATTTAGGTGTCAAATTGCTCACAATATCTTATTACTCTTGTTTTTCAGCTCATCATTTTTAAAGTACTAGGCATTTTTTTACTTCTTTGTTAACATATAACATTCATTTGGGGGTTATTGTGATAGATAAATCAGCAATTATACATATTAGTTTGATATTGTCACATACCCTAATATAGGTAAATTTTACAGTATATTGCAACATGTTTTTTAATTCCATATAGATAATAGGGCTTTTTTTCATTTCTACAAGTATAGGAATACAGCACGATACTTGTGGCAGATTTATGATACTTTATGAACATATTTGCAATCTTATCTTTATGGCCATATGTCTTTATTGCTCTGTTATCACAACTCTATGAGTCTATCACAAGTATATGAGTCTAGTCACACATTAAGGTTTTCATGTAGTACTTAACCTCTCCATGCTACAGCTAGACTATGTAATCAGATATTACTGCAGTGCTCTTGAACCATATATGGAAATAGAAATCTATACAAGCTGGTAAACACCCTAACATTTTTCCACTTTACATTTTTAATTTAGAAAGTATCTAAAGCCATTTTTTTCTTTTGAATATTATAGCAAAAGTTTTTACTCTGTTTCAAGTTTTATTGATGTGTATTTCCCTCTCCCATTCTCTTCATATGTTCTGGTAACCACTGTCACCCTATTTTTGTCACTGAAGCAGGACTGTTCCAGCATGAACTGTCTAAAGCAGGATTCTATTTACAATGGAGAGATTTGTACTGGCTTCCTGTTGTGTCTCCAAACCTTAATGAAGGGAAGGGGAAGTCTACCTAACAGGACACAGATAGCAAAGAATCCTAATATAGATTTAATGACTTCCTTCCCTCTAAAACATTGACAAAATCTGACTATAGATACTGTGAGGAAATTATTACTATAAATAATGTAAGAATGTAAAAATAAATATCAATTCAATAATCTTAGTAATACGCTAAGACAAGGATCTGACCTGACTAAGATGGTGACCACCAAAGAACCTTCCTGATATTCTGAGTAGGGAAGAATTGGTGTGTCTAGGTAGAAAGGCTTGTTTGATTGGAATTCTACAAACAGGAGTCTTTACAGTCCTGTGTAAGACAAATTATATAATATTCCCTACCCAAACTATACATATATAACTTGTTTCTTCATTGTTTGTGGAATTATTTTTTGCATTCTATGTGTTTGGCCACTTGATGAAATGTAATAAGTAATCCCAGCCCCACCAGGGAGCAAAAAGCAATCTGCATTGCATCTTTTAATATGCATGTGACGTGTGACATAATGTGTGAAATTAGTGTATATACACTGGGCCTGACTAATTAAAGCTCTCCAGGGCTGGAGAAGATACACTTTCATCAAAGAACATGGGTGATCTAGCAAACTTGTAATGGATCTGGTACACGATTGAAAAAATTTGCTAGCAAATAGAAAATGACTTTTGACAAATAATTCCAGGTTTGCTGAATCACCCCGGTTCACTGCTGAAAGTGTATCATCTCTACCTTTGGGGAGCTTTAGTAAATCAAGCCCAGTGTATATACACTTTATATATCTATAGTTTGGGTACAGACTATATGTAGCAGAGCATTTGAACAGAGACAACAAGATTGCATGTTCTACATTGCCTCCATTTTAAAACCTAAAAGGCAAGCTGCAGTGTGGACTTTTACTGTGCAGTATAATGGAGATCAGTGGCATTTGCTATTCTTATAAATAAAATCATAAGTTCCAGACATATGGCACCAATATTGTGTTACTGGGGTGTAGAAAAAATAAACTCCATACTGGGCATATACTTTTCCTGTGCCCGCCATAGAAGAGCTACCTTCAAACCAAACTTCAGTCAACTTTCATGCAAAACTGATCTAAATATGCATATTCAAAAACAGAGTAGACATTTTAGCTTATAGTCCAAGGTGTGAATAAAATTGGCCTTATTTTGTTTGAAAAATGTAATATACCTAATAAATCTAAAAGACCTAATATACCTGGATAGGCCTTGTCTCATTCCTAAGTACTGGAAAGCTAATAGTTAAGTTTCTTTCTCTTTTTCATAATTATGCCTTGTTTATTCATTGTTTGTGGAATTATTTTTTGCATTCTCTGTGTTTGGCCACTTGATGAGATGCAAGAAGTAATCCCAGCCCCACCAGGGAGCAAAAAGCAATCTGCATTGCATCTTTTAATATGCATGTGGCGTGTGACATAATGTGTGAAATTCTGGTGTCATTGCCAGCTGTCACCCGTCTCCTGGCTTTTAAGAAACGTTCGTGTCAGAGATGGCAGGATTTGTAGAGCTTTGAAGCTTTATGGGAAAATTCCCAAATGTTTCCATTTTTTTTCTCATTTTTTCTTTAATGCGGCTGAAACGTGAGACATTTTCCTGAAGGAATTAATGGGATATATTAATTTCCTTTCTACTGCCAACGTGCGATGCCAGCACTTATGGGCCACAAAGCTCTCAATATGCCAGGCCATCAAATGACAGATGCCACTAGTTTGTTTCTAGGATTAAATCAGTACTGCCCCTATTTCAAAAAACAAACTTTAAGTTCTTTTATAGACACATAATGTTCAGCAGCAACCACAATTCATTTATTTTTCTAATGGGCATAATATATACCAATTCACAGAGGTGCCTTCAGAATAAATTATGTATTTTGTTTGGTGCATGCAGAAAGAATGACTATTGCAGTAACATAATTATGTTTTTATTATAGTGACTCATCTCTTTATCAATCATATCTCAAGCTGTGAATATTGTACACTGTTGTTTACTGGTTTAAAATAAATATGTTTGGCCATGTGAATGAACTTTTATATTTCCTATTTTGTGTACAGCACATTATAATTATTGCACACACCATAGCAAGAAAAAAAAACAATAAAATTGAAGATGATTTTTTTCAGTGGTTCATAGTCCTGAAATATATATTCACAATCACCTGTTTATCATGAAAGCCAAGCATTTTAAATATTCCGTTCTATAAACAGTTAATGAAAACCAGAGAAAACCAGAGATATCAAGCCACAAGAAACTTACTAGGGTGATCACCAGTAGGTGGCTAATTTAAATAAAAGGCATGGCTAATTTTATTAGGGAGCATGATTTATCAAGAGACTTATTTGACACTATAATTCCCATACAAATATTTCTAATGCAAAAAAAAACTAAAATCTTAAAAAAACTATAATTTTCTTACAAAATAAATGCTGCGACTTCCACAGACACAATTATTGTTTTACTAAACACTGCCACAAACATGACTGCAGAGACATGGTCAGTAAGCACTTACATCACCAGAAAGGTGTCAACATAAACACAAAACAGCATTACATACTATCAGAAACATGTCCACAGAGAGAGGAAACTTACTGCATTGACACTGTTAGGAACATATCCATGAAAATACAACTGGCAGTTTAAATTTGTGTTCAGAGCCAGGACTGAGCGCTGTAGAGCGCTGATTGCTGTAAAGCACTGAGCGCTGTACAAGGTAGAATCAAAATATGATTGATTTACCTATCATTCCAATGTAAGGCCCCTTTATACTCCCTCATATTGAGTCACCAAAAACTGCATCATCATACATCTCCCTTTATAGGCAGACATATACCCTCATTACATTTGTGTAGGTGTAAATAGGTCACATAAATTGCCCCTTTCTATTGGTGATCTGTGCAAATCCCCCCAATTCATTCATAGTGTAAATGCATCCCTTACATTAGTGGTCAGTGGTAGATAAGTGTAAATTTTGCTGTTACATTACATTTATTACATTGGTTTTTCTGAAGGTCCTTACATTGATGATCGATACACCCAATCATTGGTCTTCAGTTTAAGGTCCATTATCATTATAAAAAAAAAAAATTAATTAGAATAAGGGAGAGAACATTGACAAGACATTATGAGACATATGGTAAAGCCAAGAAAAATATTCTTGGGGAGCCAGGCAATGTGCCATAGCCCAAAAACCACTCAGATCCCCTCGTACTCAATACACATAATCTGAATATGCTAGAAAGATGGGGTCTCTGAATCCAAATAATTACTCCATGCTGCAAAAAAAGGCATGTGATGGAAAGCCAAAAAATACCAAAGACAATAGATAAGAAATACATAGCAAAAAAAGAGATATGATCTCAGGGAGACTAATTATGTGCTATACCCGCAATAGCCACTCAGACCCATCCACTCAGATAATATAATTCAAACCTATTAGGACAGACACTCTGAATTCAGCTTCTTTAGGAATGTTTAACCCTTTTTTTAATACAAATTTTAATTTTTAAAATATAAGGGAAAGTAGTTCAATGGAAAAAAAGGGGAGAGGAAAGGGGAAGCAAGGAATGATGAATGAGAGGATCAAAGGGGACTTAAGATAAAAGAGAATGAAAAAGGGAATAAAGGGGAAAGGGCCAAAGAGAAAATAAATAATTTAGAGAAAAATTTTGCATACTGTTAACCAAGTCACAGCTGAAGGTGAAAGCCACCTATTTGTGGGATCAAACCAACCCGACAAAATACCCCATTAAACAACCTATAAAAAGATCAGTAATATTCCAAGTCCTAACAGAGTGCAATAAAATAAAACTCTGGATTGGGTACAACTGTCTGAGTGGGCAACCCTGGAAAAGGCTTTATTCAAACAGAGTATGATAAAGATGGATCTCAAGCCATTGGTATAGAGCAGGATACACAGTGCCATTTGCTGTGTTGAAAAACGAATCTGAACAACGAGATGAGAATCTTCTGGGCTCACACATGTACATTGAGACCCCATGCAGCCTAGAAGGGAATCTGGAGGTTCTTGCCAGATCCATGGTATGTGGTAAATATGATGATGACCTCTTTATCAGCTGGGTTTCAGGAGTCTATCGACACAGTATAAAGTCGGTGGCCAGAGTTATCAGTAGCTCTCAGCAGCAGGAGTCTTGAGGCTGGTCTGTCAGGCTATCCATCAGGTTGAGTAAACGACCAAGTCCCAAAGGTGATAGCTTATGCAGGAATAGTTAAGTAAGTCAAAAGAAGAACCACAATAATCAGGCAAAGGGACCCAGGAAGCTGCAGGGTTAAGGTAGTAAACCAAACTTCCTGATCACAGAAGCAAGGACAGGTGAAAGCCATCCAGTACCTAGAAATCACTAGAAAGATCAGACCACATTTACCAAAGGTCTCAGTGGCAGCCATGCAAGGTAAATTGAGAAGACAGGAGTACAAAACTATGCAGAGTCATCTACTGACAATGGGTTTTAGGTATAAGAAGGACACTTGTTCTTGTTCAATGTTTTTACTGTGCAATTTTTTTTAATAATGTCTTGGCCTATGTCTTGAACTCTCCAAAAATGTTTGCATCTAATGTTTAAAAAAGGTTATCAAAAACCTTCAAGCTTACAGTTTTTTAGCTTAGATGATACCAACCTGTGTTCCTAGTGTACTGAATTGGTATCATAGATAGCTCACTTTAACATTACAATTTTTTAAAAAATGTGAATCGGGTAAACTGATCCTTGCCATCATGATCAAAGAAGTTCACACATTATGATAATGTGGTCTGTTTTGGGTAAATATACATGGGGAAAGTAATAACTGCACCCAATGGGGTGTAGTGTAAGCCCTCTCACATAAGGACTGTATTGAAGTTCAAATATTACTGTAAACGCAAAAGACAGTAACAGAAATATGATTTTTATTATTGGTCATTTTAACGGTAAAGAACATATAAGGCTAGTTTGTCTAGTAAATTAAATAGTTTTTTGTACAAGCAAACTTTTCTCTATTGGTAGCTAAACAAACTTGAGAATATGCCTGTTAAATTTGTTAACTTCTAGTATATAGAAGCTTCTAGTCTAGAAGCTGATTCTAATGTATAGATTAGATTACATTTAGACAGCAGTAAGGGGAATACTGTGTTAATATTTGTGTGAGCAATGTGTTAATATTTAATAAAGATATTAAAAAAAGTACATTTGCCAGCACAATTGCAGGTAAAAAAAACTAAAAAATAGCAAACATCTGTGCTTACCGTAACATTTACCAGATTTTAATTTTAAAATGAATTTTTAGCATAACAAATGTCATTAGAATAATTTTCAACATTAAATAACATTTAATAGAAAAAATAAAAAAAACAGGTAAACATTACACCGAGCACATTTTCCCATTTTTTAAATGCAATGTCATCAAAGTAATCAATCAATGAATCTGAAAAGTATTTCCCTTTCCAAGGCTACACAATTCATTTAACAGCAAGATAATTTGTATGTTTATGGCAAAAATGCAATAAGAATGTAGCCCCTGTCACTTAACATAGTATACTTACCATTTAGGATAGAAGTGGGGGATGAGGGCTGAAAATGCTGACAGGGACAGGTCTCTTAAGCAATTCTATTATACAGGAGATGATGATACCATTATGCCATTTACCTTGTGTTGCTCATGTGCCACCCCATTGTTTGGACATTTGTTACCACCCATAACAGTGGCAATACTCGGAGAACTTTAACTGGCACTTTTGCCAGGCACACAATAGCCAGTGGCAAACTGTAAGCATCCAGTGAACAATAATTTATTATAAATCTGTAAAATAGTACTGGCAAATCTATAGGGTACCGGGCAAATATGTTCTGGTAACTATGTTCGTTTTATTTAATATAGCAATTTTATACATTGCAAGGATTTATTGTGGTCTTTTTTTTACTGGGAATGTAAACTGTTAAATTTAAGACTCTGAAAACTTATAGGACATTTTTTTAGAAACATTTTAAATAAATACTGTTGCAATTAGATTCCCAGTGGGAACCCAATTTTTAGGAATAAAAGAGCAGTTGAATAGGGAAGCTTTAGATATGATAAAGCAGAAAAGGAAAAATATAAATCCCTAAAGCTTGAGAGAACTGAAACTGCATTATTGAAAAATAAGAAATGTAATAAAACTGCAAAGAATGAAATCGAAATAGTAAAGACTAAAGCCTTATTCAGATTGCCAATGATATAAAATTAAATCTACCAAAGTTTTAAAGGTATATAAATTTTACCTGCCTTAATCAATAAAGAGTGGTTGTTCTTAACAGATAATTCTTAAATGCTGTAAGCCAATGCATTCAATAAAAATTCATTTTAATAATGTCATATCAGTACAAGATGAATTTCGATTGGTTGATATGGATTACTGCTCTTAAAGGTAATGTGGTTCTTTTACATATACCATACTATATATTTGTGTATGTATGTATTTTATTTAGAGCAGTAAGAAAACACAATTTTAAAACAATTTTCTTTGTTTAAAGTAACAGTAAATCTGATATATATATATATATATATATATCCCGCTGGCCAGTACAACTGTGATCTGTTTCTTGCACCAAAAGCTTATGCATAAACTTTACACACAAAGTTGAAAGTTGAATGACTTATCACAGTGCCTTATCTCTAATTGGAAATCTTAGTCCAAAGTTAAACATGTTGTGTATAGAAAGGAGCTATTTGTGGTGTTACATCTCTTTGTAAAGCTCCTAATCTCTAGGGATCCTTAACCATGTATTAATGTTCATTTGCAAAGCTGGAATTCTGTAGTTTAAGACAGCTTTGACAGCTTTTAATGTTAAAACTGCCCGTGGTTTTTTTTTGGGGTAGTAAGCTTCATTTTTTAAGCTTTTATTTTATTTTTTATCACAAAGTATGCACAGCAGGCCACAATCAGCCTTATTGCACATCCAGCTTTACAAAAGCGTAAACAGCATTTCCAGCATAAAACAACTTTTCCAAAGCAATAAAACATAATTCATGGGTTTTTTTCTAAGAATTCTTATGAATGCCTATGACCTAGGAGACTTTAAGATTTGAATATGCTCTAAAATAGGTCGATTTCTCACATGGAATAGGAATATAGATTGCTTTTCCCAGGTAACAGGTACCAGCAAATAATGGGGATGGTCCTAGGCCCACAACTCCTCACAGTAGGTTAAGCTAAAAGTAAGGGATTTGGTGGTCTTACCAGTAAATAAATAACAAAAATTAGACGTTCAAGGTAGTTATTCATTTATTATTCCATTGTGAAGAATTACGTAGATGTCAAATGATGGTAAAATATTTACCCTTGAAACTCCTGGAGTGGTAGCAAATAATCAAACATGGTTGGCCACTAGGCTTCACCACCCAGATGGGCAAAAGCACCCTATTAAACCCCAATGATGTAGAGGGCAAACATCATCAATATGTTGAATTAGGAGTTCTGTTTCTAATAACACTTAATGTGACATATTGTTAATGCAGTGAGAGTCTTTGAGCTGGTCACCCTAGGAATAGCAAGCATCTAGATATATATAATTTAACTTGACGGCTTGACAGACATTGGCTTTTTTAAATTCTTAATAAAAAGTGACATACTGTAAGGGTATGTGTCAATAACTGCCAGCAATGCTCATACTTTGCTATCGCCTCCAATTTTCATTCAAGAAAAACGTACATGTTAATCTGAGCCTGGGTAAACATATGCTTCCCCCCCCTTCTTCCCACTGAAATACTTCATCATTTTAGGCATCACCATCATCACCATGATCCTTAAATTAACAACATTGGCATACCATGTTGCCGCACCCTGGGATCTCTGCTACCTCAATCCAACCTAATATTATCTGAAAAAACATGGCGAAGAAACATTAGGATCGTCACGCTCTATGTGTATTGCCCAGCCATTCAGCTAAAACATAGCATACTAATTTTCCCATTAGCTGGGAGAAACATGTCAGAAAATGAAGATTATACTGAGGTCTATCTCTTTGGTTCACTAAAATTGAATTAGGATACAGGAGATCCTGAATTCAGCTGCATCCATTTATAAATTGAATGTGAGTGAAGCAACCTTGAAAATAAAAAAATGGTGTTTGTTGTTGGCTTCTAATTTACAGTAAGACTGGTTTAGTTTCCACTCCAATCTATGCCTGGATTTTTATAGGTAGTTTCCATGGGATTTACCAGACCTGGATGATTGAACGTCAACAGATTTATCTTTGCTTTCCATGCCTTCTCCACCACTACACATCATTTATTTTCTTATCAGATGTGACAACCATTCTTGCGTATACCTTCATATAGCAATGTGTTACTTTCAGTTCTCTCCTGGCTATGATCACATCTCCTCTTATTTAAACTCCTCATTACTTATCAACTAGCAGTTTTCACAATTAGTATTTTTTATTCAAATTTAGCTTGTTCAGATTTAGAGGAAAGGCTTGAACCACAATTTAAACACTGCCAGGGCTAATGGAGAAAAAAATGAAGTAATGGCTTCTCAGAGGAACAGCACTTGAAGGGATAGGAATAAAAAAATTTGCCTTTTTTTTCCTCCTTTTAATAAAGTGGAACTAAACTCTTCTTCACTACATCACCACCCAGACTTCTTACGTATGCGCTTCTTTGACCGTCTTGATCTCATATTCCATCTTTAATAGAGAGCTGCCTGTTCACAATGTTTTGTATTGTAAAGTTCCACTTGAACATAAGTCACATTTTCAGATCTTTGATCCAATCTTTGTTTTTAGGATTTTTCAGGTGCCTACGAATAAATTCTTCAATATTAAAATCATAAAATACCAATTTATTGTATGAATCTTCAAAAACAATCCAGACAAGTTAAACTTGTATCAGTATATATCCATAATTACATAGTACATTTCATAATTTTTCTATTGTATTGCGTTCTACCATCCTTGACGCGTTTCACCCAAAGGCTTCTTCGGCCTACACGTATTTATTGCAACAAATTTAGTTGTTTTAATGTTTCAAGTATATAACTTAATCTTTCCTCAGAAAGCAGTCCAACATGTATTTTTTTCAAAAGAGAAATATAGATGTATAATGAAGATTAAAAGATCTTTATTTAGCGATTATGAGTGCTGTGTCCTTTCATTGAAGCAACTTTATATCACCTATAGACAACTTTCACCACAGTGTAGATTGTGACCAGACAACAAGCAAAAAGGCAAGGTTTCACCTGTGGTTTTCAGCTTCCACTGAATTCAAAAAAACATATGTCACCTAAATAATGTTTCAATATACTTCTAGTTAGGATCACAGCATATTCACATTTGCCTTTGATATAGATAGATAATGTTATCTCTATAAGATAGGTATTTTTGTTATATGAAGCATTTCCCATTTTTCTAGTGATGTCCATATTACTAGGTATTGTTGGTTGTGCTTAGTGTTTATTATTTTATTTATACAACAATAGCCCCCGATTTTATTTACACAAAAGTAGCACCCGAGACATATACCCTTTTGAAAATAAAATAGCTTCAATTAATAATTTTGCCATATTAAATAATCAAAATAATAAATGCGTTGCTCTGAAAAGATTAGGCTCCATATCTATCTATTAATTCATACATATCCATCTATTTATATATTCATTCATCTATATCTATCTATCTATCCACATCTATGTATCTATCTATTCATCCATATCAATATATCTATTCATCCATATCAATCTGTCCCTTTCTCGATCTACCTATTCATCCATACATCTATATCTATATATCTATACCACCTCCTAGATTGTAAGCTCTTCTGGGCCGGGTCCTCTCCACCTGTGTTACAGTCTATATCTGTCTGTCATTTGCAACCTCTATTTAATGTACAGCGCTGCGTAATATGTTGGCGCTATAAAAATCCTGTTTATTATTAATATTAATATTATTATTAATAATAATAATAATAATAATATTTATATCTCTCTCTCTATCTATCCATCCACATGAATCTATCTATCTACCTATCTATCTATCCATCCATCCACATCAATTTATCTATTTATCTATCTATGTGGTATTTTTATAAGCCCTACTATTATGTGTCTTTTTAGAACATTGCAAATATTCACAGGAAGAAAGGGAGAGAAAAATGAACACAGCAGGCACTGCCAGGCTAACTATTTTGTTACATTGTGATTTTGAAAAGACATTGGTAGGGATGACAGGTTTACTGAAGGCATGAACAATACATCGTTAAATAAATCGTTACCATTCTGGCCTTCTTTTTATTCTTTCACTAATATATACATTTTGGCAGTGTGGTAGTACTGCCCTCCAGTGGCAAAAACTGCAAAATCCAGCAATTTTCCAAATTCATTACATGTAACATTTGGATTGAATAATATTCACCCAAATATAATGTCTGTATTGTATGGATAATGGCAGCCTAGCACCAGACTTTCAAGGGCCACGATGTGGGCACAAACACTAGCTGATAGGACACAAGAAAAAAAGGGGAAAAAAACCCAACATAAATAATAATATTAGTACAACAAAAGGAAGGGGACGAACAGGGATATGTGGGTAAAAAAGAGCGTGGCAACAAAGCACTGCATAGTGCATGTAGTTTAATGGTGTAAAAGAGTGTGAGCGTAATCACAGTACACGATTGCTTCTCTTCTTGTACCCACAAATACTGTGTATTTTTATTACCACAAGAGTTTCACATAATTCTTAACATAATCCAGATCCAAATATTTTCATTACATCCAAGTATAGTTTTTAAATCTCCTTCCATTGGAATAAGGTGGTGTGGAATAGGGAATGTGCACAAAGCATACAGAATGAGACAGTGTTCAATAGAAAATGTACATTGTACTGTGGAACAAGAAATATACATTGCAATGAACAAAATGAGAAAGTGTGGGCTGTAGTGTACAGCATGAGGCAGATTGGAATATGAAGCTTGAGCTCAGCATAGCAAATTGTAAAGTACAGAATGCACAACATTGTGTAGAGAATGAAGTAGTGTGAAATTGGTAATGTACAGCACAATGTACAGAGTGAGCCAGTATGGAATAAGGAATGTACAACACAAATTAGAGAATGGGTCAGTGTGGAAGACAGAAAATAAAGTGCAGTGTAGAGAATGAGGATGTGTGAAATGGAAAGTAATAAAGCACATGTGTTAAGATATCAATGACTATGAGAAAAAAAGAGATCAAAACATTTGAAACATTGTACCTTCAATAGTAGGAGAGAATAGAAAGTAAAAGAAAAAGAAAACTATTACACAAATTTTTTTTGTTGTCTATGATCCAGCAATAATTTTCTGAGTCGGGACAAACAAGAATTTTTATTTAACTGTTATTGTATTGTTTTCCAAACCATTTTTCCTATTTTCTTCAGTATGGTGTGGAATTGTCTTTAGTGGTATGTTCAAACTTGTGGTAAAAAAAAAACAAAAAAACATGGGTGTTGCTACTTCTGGGGGCTTAATATGCACAGCATCCAGAAGCCTTTTCAGGCAAGAAAATGTCTGCATTTGCCAATGCCTGTGTGTGTGTTTTTTGAGCATTTTTTTTCAAACTTTAAAAACATCTCCAAATGTGTCTTTTTTTCTAAGATTACACCAGGTTCTAGTGAGCTACGTGCAAGGAGAGCCTGGCAAAACAACAAAAGGAGTCAGGTACAAGTGACAGATTAGTGAAACATCCACTTGCACTTGGCTGTTTTCCTGGCTTATTTTACCTGCCCATGCAAGATCTGTATCTATTTTATTAAAGAATAGTCTGTAGCAAACTGCACTTGGGCAGGTTCACCCATGGCTAAATTTTCACTACATAATACAGTGTAGTTTGGTATGTAACTTTATCAGTACTTCCCTAAAATTTGCTATACAGAGGCTTTGGTAACTCACCGAGTGTTTTTACCAGGAGCAAAAAAAAGCAGTAAGTAGGACCTGAAGGGTACATTTGTGGGAAGGGAGGCTGGAGGAAAGCATTGGTTTTCCATGAGAGGTTGAGGGATTTGTTTGCTTGCAAATGCAAATGTTCATTCTGCATTCTTAAGCTCTGCCATTACCATTAACATGCAGGAAATCTTGTTAAGATTTCATTTTTCCTTTGACCCACATTTGTTTCTGAATATGCATGTTTGTGTCTGTATTGCAATATAATGTTATAAACAAAATCAAAAAGGTTGAGTGACCAAAAACTGAATATGTTATTTGAGCCAGGTGAACTGGGAAAGAGATGAGCCATCAACTAATCCTCCACAAGGAAGGCAATGGCATTGGTGGAGTAGCCAGGTCATTCAGAGCAAGGCCCTATACCATCAGTAAAGGTGGGATGAGGCATTCCCTGACCACTTTATGTCACACAGCAAAGTTCCTTAGCACAGTGAAATGAGTAAGTATGTCTCATGATCTCAAAGGATGAGGATAAGATTAGAGAAAACGGCAGATGTCATATATCAAAGCATGGCAGCATAGTGGAGAACAAGCAATCAAGGTACAGGAATGCAGAGCCAGGTTGTGGAGGAGCAGCTTAAATGATCTGCTGGAATCTCTTTTTTCTATGTTGACCTGGGTTTGATTCTGGGAACAACAAATAAAGTGTGTGAACCCGGGTGCCATGGCTCAGAATCTGAGCATGTAGGAAGGCAAAACGTTGGATGTGAATCAGCAGAAGAAGCATCTTTGCACCTCAATACTAATCTGCATTTCTCAAGTTATTAAGGGACCATTTGGGACACAAAAACAAGTTCAGAATAGTTGTAACAGACTTTCCTAACCTTTAGGAGTCATTAAATTTTTTGACTGCTATAAAAAATTCACGATAAGCTATGCCGAGCTATCTCCTAGACAGACAGTCAATGTATATGAGCATTGAGCTTCGAGTAGATGTATTTTGGTTGACTGTTAAGCTATCTGATCATTACTTCAGAAGAATAAATATAAAGCCCCTTTAATGCTTCTGCAAGCCCTCCGCTCAAGCCTGCAATAAGAGCAGTGTACTCCTATACTTCTGGACTAATTGTTGGTTTCCCAGTCTTCTAACTGTTGTGATTCACCTTTACATTTACATTCAGAAAGTTTTCGAGTTAAGGTTTGGGTACATTCTCAGTGTAATGCCAGATGGTGAGAGAGGGAGAAGATACTTTTTGCACAAAATACAGTGGAACAATCAGGGTTACATTAAGACCTCTGATGCCTCCCTAAAGATGATCAAACATCCTTGTGTATTGGGGAGGTTTCAGTGTATTGTGAACTTTTTCAGAGAAAATAAATAGATTTCTGTTTGTTTGGATGCACATCCTTTAAGGTGGTCTTACACTATAAGAGTGTACAATAGAATAGTAAGATTAAATAAAAACATATAATCTAACACTAACCTATGACAATGACAATATGATCAATATCTGATGGATATTTCAATGGAACATTGATTTGGAATGCCCGTTTTTGTTCATTTTTTATGTATATATATTTATATTATTTATCAGATCTCTTCATTCTATCAGCCATTCTTCTATGACCTCTATGAGATGGCTATGTGTTAAAATCTCAGCAGATCAGCTTTTTCAGAAATCCTAAACCAACAGCCATGCCACGTTCAAAGTCACATCACTATTGTGATGCCTAGTTTGAACTTCAGCGGGTTGTCCTGACAATTTCTACACACCTAAATGCATTGAGTTTCTTCTGTGTGATTGGTTGATTAGATATTTCTTTTGCAGCAGTTGAAAAGCTGTACCTAATAAAGTAGACAGTGGGTGAATATTTAATGTACAGCACTTTCTACACAACACCCAAACAGGGCAAAATTTTAAATATATAACAATTTACCCTCTAGGTTTACATAGTTAAATTAATAATATTGATTTTCCTTTACATTATACACCTGACTAATTAATCTAGTATTAAAACTAGGAGAACATAGCTCATTTTCCTCTTAAGAATTTTCAGCACTGAAATGTGTGATTTAAAAAAAAAATTCTATAAAGAAGCGGAGACAAAGATTTTCTAAGATGTACAAGCTGTCTTTCTTAGTTATGTTATTCATTCAGCAAGAAATTTTTCTGTTACAATGCATCATAGTGAATAAATAATGTAAATAAAACTGACAGTTTGAATCTCAGTAAAATCCATTGACAGATCTTACTCTGCACACGTGGAGTAGGTCTGCTTCCTGAATAGGAATGAGCAAATTAATTCAAATGAGTCAGAATTGCCTCAAATCCAAAGGGAAGCAATAGTTAGCTTTACCAGCAAACCCATTTTGCTGAAGTGAAATAAATATATGGTTACAGTCTTTATCAGTATTTGCAAACAAGCAGAAGCCCCACAGGCAGAAAATGGCAATAAATTTTATTAAATGCTGTAATAGTACCCAGATATATTATTTAGGCAGTTTAAGTATAATTTATTTTTAAGATAAATTCATATTTAATTATTGGCAATCGTCCCTTCTACTACAGAAAATGATGGCACTATAAAATACCAATTTATATATTGATAGTCCATATTTCTATTTATACATACCAATATACCAAGCCTGACAGGAGCTAAAAAGTTAGGACACTCAGTTACAATACATGACTAGTGGGATCTGTTGATCTTTCATGGCAATACTGTGTCAATTGTATGTAAAGAAAACATTCATGTCAGTTTTCAAAGTTCAAAGTCAACACATTCAAAGTCAACACTTTCGGTAATAAAGTTCTCCTGGAAAGTCTTTTGAGCCACAAAATAGTTAAAATTCATATTCCCAATCTGGAAATGATCACTGTCAAAGTGAGAGTAGCAGTTAAATACATCTATTGGCGTTTCAGAGGTTGCTTTGTATTTACACCAACATTGATGCAGTTAGTTTTCCCAAGAAAGTTACTAATGAACCCCTGCAAGGGAAATACCAATGCTGCAACCAAAGGCACACATAACAGGGCTGGTAGAAATCATACACCACAACAAGGACCATAGAAGCATGGTCCCTCAGTTTTGCTAAACCCTTCCAAAACTGGACCCTAAATCAAGATTACCTAGATCAAGATTACCCTAAGTCCTCCTTACCTGATGATCTGCAAACAGTGGACTAGCATATGAAAAGACTAGACACAGACAGTTTGATCTCCTACTTGCAAGAATTCAGAAGCCAGGGGGCTAGGTGCCTCCATTCAGCTGTGACTGTAGGCGAGTTCATCTGAGTTCAGTTCCCACGGTCACTGGGATGCCTCCAATCAGCTTTGACTGCAGGCGAACTCAGATGAACTCTAAATTCGGCGAGAACAGGACCTCGTGGCGAATCACAAGGCCATTCTCGCTTACATGTTCCGTAAGTGAGAAAGGCCCGATTTGCTGCGAGAGCGAAATGACACATTTCACTCGCTCATCCCTAGCTGTGAACACCAAAAGTTTAGCTGTGAACACCAAACGACTATTAAGGGGGTATCGGTTGGAAGCCTCACTTAAAGCCAGGGACTCAAGTGGTGCGAGTGCATGGCGAATGGGGTCCGCAGCCGGAGCTTGGTGGTGGTATTGGTGATGGCCTTTGCTGCCTTCTTGGCACGGTCCAGACCTGAGAGGCAACGCTCTCCTCCTCTTGCTAGGCCTTTGAGGAAGTCTGAGTCTGGAAATGATGTCCAGATCTCTGCATCGGAAGGGACGTCGGGGGGAAGGCCGGCTGCGTCACAGGGGTTCCCAGAGGTGATTTTAGAGGTGCCGCAGGCAGGCCCAAGCAAACTGGACTACAAGGTAGGCAGTTGGGGGTTCTGGGGGGTTGGAGGGGGTTGGTAACAGGGGATGTGTGCAGGGGGTAGGTGCTTGCTAGGTTTTAGGTGAGTGGTGGGAAATATTTAAGGGGGGTGAGCAATGGTCAAATATTAAGACGAGGATGTGGGGGGGGGGGATGGGAGACATGGTGTGGGAGTCTAAAAAAGGAAGAATGGGAGCAGAGGTTTGGGGGCGTGCTGGTGTCAGTGCTGTGAGATGGTTTACACTATTTTTCCTGGGTGTCAGTACAGTGGGATGGTATACCCTATTACTCTTGGGTGTCAGTCCTGTGGGATGGTATACACTATTTCTCTCAGGTGTCGTCGGTACAGCGGGATGGTATTTTCTTTTACTCCTTGGTGGCAGTACTGTGGGATAGTATACTTTTT
This sequence comes from Pyxicephalus adspersus, assembly GCF_032062135.1. Classification (NCBI taxonomy): domain Eukaryota; kingdom Metazoa; phylum Chordata; class Amphibia; order Anura; family Pyxicephalidae; genus Pyxicephalus; species Pyxicephalus adspersus. The sequence continues at coordinate 118,780,936 of NC_092858.1, forward strand.
TGATCTTTGGATCTGTTTTGGGTACGGGTATACTCTATTAGTCCCTTGTGTCAGTACAGTGGGATGATATGCTTCATTCCTCCCTATTGTCGGTGGTGCTGAAGGGTTTACTTGTTGGGTATGTACGGTGGGGTGGTATGCTCTACTGCTTCTCGGTGTCAGTATTGTGGGATTGGTTTACACTATTTCTCCCCGATGGCAATACTTGGGATGCTATACTCTATTGCTCCTGAGGGTAAATACTGGGGTGATCTACTCTATGTCTCCCTGGTGTCGATACTCAGTGGGCTGATATGTTTTATTACTCCCTGGGGGTTTGTGCGGTGGCTGGGTTCAGCATCGTGGGTTGGTATACAGTTTGGGTTTCGCCCTGGCATCTGGCCTGGCTCTCCGGCTGTATGTCAGTTGGTGTTGAGATGCTGGTAACATCATGTCTTCACTTTTGTTTGGGTCCTTCTGAGGGGGGTTTACATTATTGTTGCTGTAAATTGAATTGTCTTGTTTTCAGTTAATTAGATTTTGTGAGCGGCAAATTTTTCTTTCATTGGAAGGTTTTTTTGGGGGGGGCTTGCTGTGGCAGGCATATTCTGGGGTGTGTTGTGGGTGGCATGAAGTTCCGGGACGGGGCTGGGGTGGTAGGCCTGTTAAGAATGTTGTTCATGGGTTGTTGATTTGGTTGGCAGCTGATTCTGTAGTTGGTGGGGCACAGGAAGGCAGTTAGCGGGGGCAGCTGGTGGTTTACGGTGGATGGGTTGCATGATTTGATGTGTGTGGTGAGAGGCGGACGGCGGTTCAGCAGACCAAGAGACAGTGTGCTCATCTGGAGCAGAGATGACGGTACATTGGATCGAAGAACCTGGATTACGATGAATTGGAATGGTGTTAGAGCCCGGCACATTTGGGGCATGTTAGTGGCCCCTGGCATGGTAAGGTCCATGCTGGAGGGGTAGTTTCGAGGTGTCTGCTGAGGGTGCCCGGGTGTGTTAAAGTCTGATTGGATATGGTGACCAGGACCACTTGGAAGGGCGCTGCTCGGAGGTATAGTTCAACACTGCCTGGAGTGAGGTGCACAGAGTTAAATTCCTGTTGGGTGCGGATTTTGCCTTCTGAGACCTGCAGCCTGGTGTTTGGGTGTATACCCGGGTGTTTGGAGTTTGATAACATTATGGATATTGTTGTTATGGTTATGTATTAATAAAAGGGGGGAATTTGGTTGTTGGCTAATTAGGTTATGTTCAGTGTAATATGTTGTCATTATATAATCCCGATTTATTAATAATAATAATAATAATAATAATAATGGAGAGCTATGTTACGTTATCTTAATGTATGCTTGCATATCAAAAGTGTATAATGTATTTATTTTTTTGTCATTTATTTATTACTGGATATTTGTTTGTTAATTACTTGAATGGTTAATTTATTTAATGGTGGTTAAATAAACGTCTGCCAGCCAATTTAAATCCAAGATTGGTGTTTGGGTATTTAATGGTGGGGAGTAATTGGTAAGCAGGTGGGGGGTCGGGGGAAAGCAGAGGTTCTGATGATGGTGGTAAAGTATGGGCTAGAAGGTCTGAGCTCCCCTGGTAATGTGATTTTGCTGGATATACCAAAATATTGGCCCTTCTTGGTGTTATTGTTGCTTGTGACATTCTCCATTTCAGGAAAGAACTTGAGTGCTGGCTAACCATGTGAAGCGTCCAAATCAAGTAGTGATTTGGACAACCAAAGAAGTAAAAAAAAAAAAAAAAAAGGTAAATCAGGGTTGCAACACACAACCATGGATGTTGGTGAGTAAAAATAATGTTTGTATTAGATTTGGATTTTGTTTTTCTTTGCAATCCTACACATCAGTTAGAGAGATGTGGGAGAGAGTTTTGTACTTTAGCCACAGTTCAGCATTATTACCTAATGTGCTGAAATATTTTAAACTGTGATTAGTAATAAATGAAATCTGCAGCCACTTGCTTATACATCAGTCTTCCGGAGAAGAAGTGTATTGATATGCAGATAATTTGAACTGCTTCATAAACCATGCCCTAATGTCTCATACGGTCCTAATTATGTTGCAAACTCGAAATCATTGTCACAGTCCTCTGCTTTTGGTTCATAACTGCATTTTTTAAAGGCATTGGATGTAAAGATTATTAAGATGATTAAGCAGCTCACAGCTATGGATTTTTTACGCAGGTTAGAATGGCATTGGCATCATTAAAAAACAGATTTGCCTCATGATTCATTAATATATGGTGGTTTCGTGCACACATGGGCTTGTTATAGTCCAAATAGTAACCAGTGCAGTATGTGATAGATATTCCTCATCCTGATCTACTGCCCTTAAGCTAAATGTAAGCAATCTTGTTTTCAAATGATCAACAGAATTTGTACAGATGGAAAGTCTGCATGCACTACCAACATGAGTTACAGAACAAACACATCACAGCTTCCACAATTACCAAGTAATTCCTTCAGCATAAAAATAAATAGGTAGAATATGCTCAAGTTCACACTATTATCTAGGGAATTTCTGTTTTACTTTTATCAATAAAACCGGCAAACCTTAGGCTTTTTTCACTATAACAACTGACCCAATTATCAGCTGTGGAACAAGTTTAAACTTAACTCACTACATTATCTACCAAGCTTTATTTGTATATTATACTCAGAGGGTTAATTAAATGTTGCCAAAGACATTTTTCCTATGACTGCCTTCTATGTCCCAGTTGTCTTTACAGGTTGCTAAACCCCAGAAGATATCAGTGCAGAATTCATTGAATCAAATTAATTAAGATACCAAATAGAAATGTACTATCAATCTTGTTGCTGACATCAAGATAATTGTTTTATTAATGAACAATGTGGCCCCCTCTTTGCCACAAAGTTGCATTTTTAAAATGCATAATGAGATTGAAGGTGTTTTAATGACAACAATTGCTATTATTATTATTATTATTATTATTATTATTAATAATCAGGATTTATATAGCGCCAACATATTACGCAGCGCTGTACATTAAATAGGGATTGCAAATGACAGACTAATACAGACAGTGATACAGGGGAGTAGATGGGGGAATTTCACACACAAAAGGGTGGGAGATATGTAGTGGTGGGAAGTAGTGATGGTTTCAAAAGATAGAAGAAGATGGGTAGGCAAGTTTGAAAAAATGGGTTTTGAGTGTTCTTTTAAATTAGCAGAAAGTAGGAGCAAGCCGAATAGGACGAGGAAGACCATTCCAGAGAGTTGGGGCAGCTCTAGAGAAGTCTTGTATCCATGCGTATGATGTGGTTATGAGTGAGGAAGTCATTAGTAGGTCATTGGAGGAGCCGAGAGAGTGGCAGGAGGAGTATTTTTTTACCAAGTCAGAAATGTAAGTGGGACAATAACTGTGTAGGGATTTGAAGGCAAAGCACAGGAGCTTGAATTTGATTCTAAGGTGAAATGGAAGCCAATGGAGAGAACTACAAAGAGATGCAGCGGAAGAGGAGCGGAGGGAAGGATGGATGAGTCTGGCTGCAGCATTCAGGATAGATTGTAGAGGAGAGAGTCGGGTTAGTGGAATACCAGAGGGGAGGATGTTACAGTAGTCCAGACGGGAGATGATAAGAGCATGTACAAGGAGTTTGGTGGTCTCAGGGGACAGGTAGGGGCGGATTTTGGAGATGTTGCGTAGGTGAAAGTGACAGGACCTGGAAATGTTCTGAATATGGGGGTTAAATGAGAGGGCCAAGTCAAAGGTGACACCGAGACAATGAGGGGAGGGCCGAATAACAGTGTTGTTAACAGTTAGATATATGTCAGGGGGAGATTTGGAATTTGAGGGGGGGATGATGATGAGTTCTACTGAGACTACTGAGAGAACAGGTGTACAGAGAAAAGAAAACCGGTCCAAGGACTGACCTTTGGGGAACATCAACAGGGAGGAGAGTGGGTGAGGAGGAGTTACCATTGAAAGAAACTTGAAAGGAGTGGTCAGACAGATAGGAAGCAAACCAAGACACAATCTTAAAGAATGGAGTACATTTTTCATGTTTAGTGCATGCTAAGTAAATTTGAAATTCAGCTTAAATATTTTGACTAATATGTCCAGAATTAGCATTCATTTAAAACTTTCTAAAACCAGATGTGTATAGTCAAAATCAGTGCTGACGCAGGATGTCTTTTCCTCCACTATCTGGGATTAGTAGAGTTCAATATATTTAGTGAACATTTTGGCTTTCATATTATTTGTAGTTAGGTACACACAACAATGGACTGTACCTTATCCATTAACATAAGCTTTGAAGTTTGTAAATGAAAGTTTTCATTTTTTTGTGAAGTTTATAGATATAGATAAAAAAACAGAAAAACTCAGTAGCTCAGTACTCAGGACCTTAAGAAAACAATTGCAATTCAAAAAAAAAAATAATACATTTTTTTATGATATAACATTCTAAATGAATAAAGGCCCTTTATAGATGAATTATTTGAAATGATTTTTCAGACACACTGGCATGTAACCATAATTTTCATCATAATCAGTGTACATGATCTATCCATAAGTTTACACAATTTTACACTCTTTTTCATGTCTGTAGATTAATCTAGATTGATCACAGTGAGCAAGTTTATGTATAACAGGGGATAAACAGTAATCAAGAACCCTAACAGGACATACTATAAATTACTTTATTACAACCTGAGTGACTCATAGGGCCTGATTCATAGGGCCTGATAGTCCAAGACTGAAGAAGATAGACTATCATGGGGGGACCTGGGTGATCCAGAAAACCTGGAATGGATTCCTTAAAAATAATTTGCTACTAATTGGCAAATCTTTTCAATTCTGGACCTGATGCATTCCAGGCTTGCTGGATCACCCATGTTCTCCCATGATAACCTATCTTCACTAGTCTTGGAGAACTTTAATAAATCAGATCCATAGTAGGAAGGAGTGAGGAATGAAAGAATCTCAGATTCTCTCTTTTATGTTTGCTAAAAATGTTTTCAGGGGACAGACAGTGAGGGTAAATTTCTATAATGCAGCCCCAGATTCTTTTCCACAATTTCCAAGCTTTAAAAAAAAAAACTTTACTGAGCTTGCTTAAGCCCAATTATTACTTGTTCTCTTAAATAAATATTTATAAATAAATGCTTTATTAAATTATTAAAATACATTTTAGAGCAAACCCTTGGGTCTTTATGAGTTCCTGGTTACTTGGAATGTGGAAATGGGGGGATGTGGTACTATAAATTACAACTCCACCATTAGGAGTTCCTCTTACTGTGCATTACATTGTGTAATATATGTCAGCACATGTCAGGTTATCCATATCTAAAGATACAGAGTTTTAACATAAAAAGCAAAAACTATTTGATTCTCATCTGTAGTGAAAAGCTTTTCTATCTGTTTGGGTATGGTGGGAAATAGTCACTATTGCTTTTTGTCCCTTCTGGTTCACCCTCCCAGTATGTCTTGGTAACCATTGTCACCAGGAAAGCAAGTTATGGAAAATTCAAAATGTATAGTTGTTAGAAAAACAGATAAACCTGTTCCACTGACTCAATTTGAATTCACCAAAGGAGACTTAGCATTAAAAAAACAATGATTCTCAACTTATCTAAATATAAAATAACTACGTTTTGGCTTGAGTTTTATTTTAAATTACTATATAAATCTTTTTTTTTTTTTTGACTATATCACTAGTCTTACATATACATTTGTTTTGAGAGGTCTTTTAAATGAAAACTGTGAACTCATTAGGGATAGACTTATTCATGCATGTGTAGCTTAACGAACACTAGCAGCCACATGGTTAAATAATCAGTTGCAGATCTAGCGCTTTTCTAATTGTGTCAATGTTCACAGTTTTTGCTGATGGCTATTCTCAAAATTCAGAGAGCCAAGATCATTTTGCTTGTTCATGTGTCTGCCAGGGTTATAATTGATTCACTAAGGAATGAATTAAGACTAATTAGAAGCAAGCCCATAAAAATCAGAATAAATACATTTTCAGGTGTGCAGCTTAAACAAGTAATTAGCCTCTTAGGATTCATTAGTGGGACAAAGTCCTGAGAAAAACCCACCCAGCAAATGTTTGGTCATATGGATGTTTGTCTTATAATTATCTTCTTAGCCTGTTCCTTATCCTGGTATTTGTATATACTGTATAATGAACTAAAAGTAAAAGGTAGATCTTTTGGGAATAATTACCTTGTGTACATTAAACCGATTAAGGTGTCATTTGACAGCTTATGTTAAAAAAACACTATGAGGCCAATATGCTCACTTAATATTTAGTCAGAATTTTTGAAAATGTTGTGTAGTGTTGTCTTTTATTCTAAATCAGCCCAAAGGTGTTTAGTCAGGTTTAGGATGGGATGTTCTTTTACATCAGACTTTTAAAGCCATGACCCTTTGGAATATTCAGAGCAGGTGTCATTAACTGGTCTCTAGATATGGTCTTTTGAGTTTTAAATAGTGTCATTGTTTAGAGTTAGGCCAGTCATGAATTCTGCCAGAAAACTGCACATTTTGTTAAGTTCACCTATACCCAAACAATCCCAATATTTGGACACAAAATTCAGTTTACAAAGAAGGGTCATCCCATAATGCCCTAGTGCAGCAGTAGGAGACATGGGAGGACGTTGAGATCATAAACATATGTTTGGTGCTGGCAGATGTCCAATTGGAGACCTTTATCACATGGGATTTGCCCCACCCTATAACCTATAAAAGACAGACACAAGCTGCAGCCCTCATGTCAGTACATAATACTTAATACTAAAGCTGTACTGTTTTTACACAGAAAACAATAGGTGTTAGAGATGCCATTTTACTGCAGAGTGGGCTGAAAGCTGTGTCGAGACTGGGTAGATCAGGGGTCAGGAAACTCTGGCCTTTAGGCCAGATACGGCTTAGCCGGTAGTTCGATCCGGCCTAATGGCAGGCGGCAACCTGTGGCTCCAGAACCGCGGGTTGCTGGCGGATTGGCCAGGGGGCGTTAGGAACTACCGGAGCAGTCTGAGCTCCGGTGCCGCCTCCTTGCTGTGGCGCCCCATTGATTCTTCCTCTGCTGTGGTAAATAGGGAACGCTCCCTGAAGGGAAATCCCTCTCCTCCGCAATGCATACAGAGGAAAGGGATTCACTTCAGAGGATGTTCCCTGGTGGTGTGCTGAGCCATTAGGGTGGGACTCAGAGTCTGGCCTAGTGTGCTCCCACCCACCCCTGAAATGGCCTAGTGGCCATAAAAGTTTGCAGACCCCTGGGGTACATGAAGGTTTGAATTAGTCTGTAGTGTTGCTGATTTTTACTGCTGCAGTGCTAAAAATATTCTGCACATTTTTTTTACATAATAGATATCGACTCCTCAAATAATGGGACTTTAAAGGTCGTGCTACACAATCTTCCACATAAAATGTCTTACTAAAAACCAAAAACACATAACAGATTAAAACAATATTGCATATACATTCATAAAAAATCTCCTGGGTAGGACACCTCCTTTATCAGCTTGGCGTGCCTACTTATTTCTACGTAGTTCGTGGATTTATTTCCGCTTCATCAGGAAAACAGGAGATCTATAAATTAAAACATATTTGAACATTACTTCTCAAAATCAAACAAATCAACTCAATACATCAATTTTGTTTTTACATTTTTATAATTGTATTGACTTACATAGCAGTCCCAAATGAGGATAATGGGAACTTTCTCACACAGACTGTTAATCTTTCTATATTTCTAATTGCTATAATTGCACATTTTTTTTACAATGGCCAGTGTGCAGTAGTACTTGGGTGTTAAGACTTGTAGTGGTCTGATATTAATGGCAGGCTCCACATGCATGTGTAACCATCACAACCTAAGTCAGCATGCTTTTTATATAGGGATTTTTTTCTATATTTGGCTGGCTATTTCAGTCACTGTTTTTCATTTCACCCCCTAAATACCATATACAGTATCTATGCTTCCAACTGTACACAGTTCCCCTTTTTATTTAGTGTTTCTAAGACATTAGGTAGTCATCTGGTGCCATTTTGGTACTTGTAGCTTCTGTAGTGACACTCCTGAGCCATTACCTTTCCACCACAATCTTTTCACAAATTACTTTATTGGTATATTAAGTTCATGATTCATGATTAAAGTATGAATACTGAAGTTGTATCACATTAGTAATCCTATTACTGGTGGCAGCAACATATAATAAGACTATCCCTAAGTGAATGCTGCTAGTGACCTAATCACTAATGTAGCATCCTAATAGAGTCCAAAGAGGCTGGTATCATAATCCTTATACTATTTACATTTAAAAAAAAAAAATTTATTTTTTAATTGATAAATGGCATTATAAAGTGTTTTTGACTCTGCTTGGAGTAGATTTTTATATTTGTTTATTTTTATTTTTATTTTCAAGGCATGTCAGAAATGGCAATAATCACTGAGTAAAGCAATATACAAAGCACATGTAAACAATATTTTAAAATAATATCAAGTGAAAGATATATAGCGTGGTGTTATATACCATACAGTATTATTCTAAGAATAAAGAAAACTCCTGTTTAGATTTATAGAATTGTTCATTAGACAAATGTTCAAGTTAGTTCTCCAGGAAAAGTTTTTTTTTAACCTTTGCTTATAGCTTTTTTTTTTTTTAATTTTCTTATAACCTTAGTTTATATAATTTATTATGAAAATGTAATCCAAAATTATATTTTGGTCAGATATTTTCTTGTTAACATAGCTTGTTAAAAATAAGTAAACAAAGGAAGCTAAACACAGGAGAAAATGTACATGAAAAGAAAGAGGGCCAAGAAGAGCAGGAAGGGGGAATGGAGTAAGAGCAGGTTTAGGAACAATTGTCCTGCTTTCCAAGTATGTGTGAAGTGGTCTATATTGTCTATGTGTCACATGTTTCTTCCAATTGTGCCATATGGTCAACTCTATTGTACTATCCAGCTCATGAGGATGGAGGCCACATTTGAGACCACGTGTGCTCTTGGTAATTTTTTTGTAAGAGGGTAAAGATTCTGTTTTGACATTCTGTATCCTTGCCCAGTAAGGTTTGATAAGATGGCATTCTCTTATCAGGGTTATAAAGCATAAAGAACCAATACCTGCACATCTCCCAAATATGAGACTTTTAGGAACATTTTTATCATTTTGTGATGATTGAAGATGATTCTTTTATATTAGAGCCAATATAGTATTTGTAAGTTAATACACACATCTTTTCCAACTGGTCACTATTAAAGGTCAGATTCAATTTCTTCTCCCTAAAACTTTTATAATAAGTAGTGCTCTCTGGGTAGGTACATGTTACAAATCACATTTACCAGATAGCATATAACCTGGTGGGACACTTGTTTCCAAAGCACCTTGAAGATGCTCTTCTTAACTGAAGACCACCTATTTGTATCAACTCTCAGTTCAAATTACTGCCTTACCTGTTCACTTCTGCAAAGATGGTGCTAGTGAAAGGCCTGGTGGCCCAGGGTAAACAGAGAATGGCTTGGTTTATTGGTTTGGGCCATACTCACGGACTGTGTAGCTAAACTCCAGCGTGTCTGGAGCCCCTGGATTACTATATGCCCATGGGTTGGGATTGTACATTCTTGACTCTGTGATCTATTCAAGCCCGTCCTAAGACTAAATTCTGAAGCTGTTCTACTGGATGGCTTGCGACCTGTCCCATATTTCACCATCCTCCCCTCTCTCCTTTTTCTCTATTACCCCCACTCCTATTCTCTCTTTTTTCCCTGGTACCTGGGTAGGGGTTTTAGGGTCTGTTCAAGTGGCCATCATTAGCCTTGCAACTCAAACAATGGAAGCTATCCATAATTTTTAGTTTAGAATGTAAACCATATCAATTTATTGCCAATAATGGACTCGGACGATTGATAACTGTCAGCTCTAGGTGGAATATGAATACGTTTCTGTTACAAATGAGTTGCCTTTGTACATTGTTACTTTCAGCTTTTCCCTATTTTTTGTGTACCCTTAGGCTTTTGAGTGTTATTTGCTTTGTTATATGGTATTCATTGAATTGTTTACGTAAAACTTTTAAAAACATAATAAAAATATTGAAACCAAAAGTTAGATTTCTGTTAACAATTTATTATAAATCTGTAGTTTGGAAGTAAGACTAGAGTGGAAGTAGATAGAACAATTGTAGTTGGTTGAGATCTGTTCTGTTGCGAGAATTATATGGTTTTTGATTGCCTAACTTTGTACGGTATATTTCATTTAATTAGATAATACACCATGGTTTTCTATTGTAATATGACATCACAAACTGGTCATGGTTATGCTTTACAGTACAGCTAATATACTATTTTTTTACTGTATAGCATTGCAGTATAAAGTCTAGCTACTCAGGTGACACATTTATTTTTCTCTTTTACTTTCTGAGTCTGTAGTATATTTTCCTTTCTTCACCAAGAAGGAGACAAAGTTGGTTTAAAATATTGATGGGCAATTATTCAGGGTATTCATGCCAAAATCATTAAATATAATACATATATATATATCTATATATATATCTATATATATATATATAGATATATATATAAATTGTGGTAGTTTGTCCCTAAAATGTCAGGGAAAGTGTTAAAAAGGCTCCAGGAAAAGAGAGTGTTATTAGGTTTCTAGAAAGAAACCAGGTTCTTTGGGGCCCTGGAGCCGGCCAAGGGAGTGAAAGAGTGGGTTCCTTGGCCCAATCCAATCCCAACTAGGATATATGCACCTGCACTCAGGTGCAAGGTGAGTGGTAGTAATTAGTAGTCAGGCTGGGATCAAGGCTGAGAGAGAGCCAGAGTGTTCCAGGCTGAGCAGAAAGTGACCTGTAAGCGAGCTTGTGGGGAATGAAGCTGGAGGTGGTTGCTGTTGATGCTGTCCTGTGGATGTGGACCTCTTTGTTGTTTGATGGACTGTGGAAACCCCATGCAGGGGGATTGGACCTTTACAAGAGACCTAGTTTGGATTTACCCTTAACGTGGGGCTCATGCTGATGGACTGAGGACATTTCACACCACTAGGCTGAAGTAAGCCTCCTATGTTTGTTATATTGTTTTTCTTTTGTGGCTGAAACAAAGCAGTTTTGTTTAGTTTTTCCCAATTAAAGTGGTGTTTTGATGAAAGCCGTGCTGCTGCTGAGTTGATCCCCAAACTTTACAGTATATATATACAGTTAGGTCCATAAATATTTGGACAGAGACAACTTTTTTCAAATTTTGGTTCTGTACATTAGCACAATTAATTTTAAATGAAACAGGCAAACATGCAGTTAAACAATCACTTCATTTCAGGAGCTCAAAAGTAATTGGACTATTGACTCAAAGGCCATTTCATGGGCTGATATGGGCAATTCCTTCGTTATGTCATTATCAATTAAGCAAATAAAAGGCCTAAAGTTTATTTGAGCGGGGGGTGAACAGACAACATGCGGTCAAAGCAGCTCTCCATGAAGGTGAAACAAGCCATCCTTAAGATGCAAAAACAGAAAAAACACATCCGAGAAATAGAACTATATTATTAGGAGTTGGAAAATCTACAGTTTGGTACATCATGAGAAAGAAACAAAGCAATGGTGAAGCAACGCCAAAAGACCTCGGCGTCCACAGAAGACAACAGTGATGGATGATCGCAGAATCATTTCGAATGCTGAAGAGAAAACCCCTTCACAACAATCAGCCAAGTGAACAACACTCTCCAGGAAGTAGGCGTATCAATATCCAAGTCTACCATAAAGAGAAGACTGCATGAAAATGCAGAGGGTGCACTGCAAGGTGCAGGCCACTAAAGCCAAAAGCTTTAGGTATTGAACGGCTAGATTAGACTTTGCTAAAAACATCTAAAAAAGCCAGCACAGTTCTGGAAAAACATTTTTTTGGACAGATGAAACCAGGATCAAACTTTATCAGAATGATGGCAATAATAAAGTATGGAGAAGGCGTGGAACAGCTCATGATCCAAAGCATACCACATCATCTGTAAAACATGGCGGAGGCAGTGTGATGGCTTGGGCGTGCATGGCTGCCAGTGACACTAGGACATTAGTGTTTATCCATGATGTGACACGGGACAGAAGCAGCTGAATGAATTCTGAGGTGTTCAGAGACATACTGTCTGCTCAAATACAGCTAAATGCTGTCACATTGATTGGGAGGCGTTTCATAATACAGATGGACAATGACCCAAATCATACAGCCAAAGCAACCCAGGAGTTTATTAAAGCAAAGAAGTTGAAAATTCTTGAATGACCAAGTCAGTCACCTGATCTGAACCCAATTGAGCATGCATTTCACTTGTTGAAGACTAAACTTCGGACAGAAAGGCCCACAAACAAACAGCAACTGAAAGCCGCTGCAGTAAAGGCCTGGCAGAGCATTAAAAAGGAGGAAACCCAGCATCTGGTGATGTCCATGAGTTCAAGACTACAGGCTGTCATTGCCAGCAAAGGGTTTTCAACCAAGTATTAGAAATGAACATTTTATTTTCAGCTTTTTAATTTGTCCAATTACTTTTGAGGTCCTGAAATGAAGTGATTGTGTTACAAAAAAGGCTTTAGGTCCTCACATTTTTATGCAATCTTTTTGTTCAACTCACTGAATTAAAGCTGAAAGTCTGTAGTTCAATTGCATCTGAGTTGTTTCATTTAAAACTAATTGTGGTAATGTACAGAACCAAAATTAGAAAAAAGTTGTCACTGTCTAAATATTTATGGACCTAATTGTATATATATTTATTTTAGTAAGCTTACATAATGTATGTATTTTTGGACAGCTTTATTAAGTATTTACATTGATTTGATTTTAATATTTAATTTTATTTTCAAAATCATCATTTGTGAAAAATATAATGCCTATATACTGTATAAAAATTTATGTAGGATAAATGATTGTAAGAATATTTGTTATGGGAGAAAAAATATTGTTCTCATTTACTTCAGAACAGGTCCCTAGCTCCATCTTTCATTCTAATGTGTTTTGTAAAATACTCCTCTATGCTTAGCCTTCTGCTGAAGCCACTGGGCAGAGTAATGTTCAGAATACACTCACGCTATTAGCTTTACTAAATTACAGAAGAGGGAGTTATGTATCAAATTAGCAAAATGGCTCTCTTAGCAACAGTGCACTGGCAAAAAAAGCCAACATTTGCTTATGTGAAAACCTTTGAGGCTTTCTGCTGCTTGTGTTGACATTTCTTCAAGTCCGAATTAATATAATTTGGCCTCTTACATTTTCTAATGCTGCTTGTGAATTTTAAACACATATTATTTTTATTCCCTAAATCTGCATGTTTTACTCCTTATCTTTTTGCCTCAAATTTAAAAAGGCAAAGTAAGATAAAATAAACTTATCAGGTCTTCAAATACTGAATTTTAGTTCTCTACAGTGTTGTAGTAAAAATTACATTTTTATGCCTGTTTGTTGTTTTTTTTTTTAACCTATTAACACTATGTGTGCTTTTTAACTTTATTTTTATTATAGGACATAATTTATAGTAAATAGGCTGCACTAGAGGTATCACAGTATACAAGCAAAAATTGGCCTGCTCTTGTCATGGCAAATAGCAATAAAAATCTTGCCTTTTTATTTTTTGATATATGGCTTTGTTTGGTGTGTGTGCATTTTACTTAGAGAGTTGATTGCCTTAGTTTTTCAATTGAAATGCCTATGCACAACTTTTAAAACAGGTATAGAACAGAGCTTTTTGGGTGTACATTGTGCACAACAAATTGATATAGCAATTACAAACTAATAATCAGTGTATGATTTGTTACAGGATGATATTTTCTATGGACACTCTCAATGCAACTAGAGCAAAACAATTCATCCTTGCTTTTTTTTCATTTAATTTAGTAAATTAGGTCCAAAGAGCCTATATACAATAGGTTGATTTACTGGAATTACAAATGCTACCTTGGGGAAGTGAGTGTTTATCTAGGTTATTAAATAAAGTAAAACCATATTCACTTTGAAAAACCAATTATGTGTACATGACCGAATGGATAAAGTGAACACTATTTCACGCTCATCTGAGAGGGTGTTGTCTTAAAGCTGTACATGTTTTTTTTTCAAATAATTAATATGTTTGTTTTGTCTGTGAAACATGTTTGCTAGTCTGCATGGGTGTACTGCCCTGGAAATTGTGGCTGGTGGCAGCTATGACATAAGTGTCTTGTTAATAGTTGTTTCTTGCTTCAGGTTTGGGGTACTTTGGGTTCTCATAATATTTTTTCCAGTATGGTAATCAATTTCCCTAAACTCTTTGTTGCCCAGCCTTTAATTGGGGTAATTGTTTCTTAACTAATAAATGCTACTACCCATGACTACTTTTTCATTTTACCTCTCCCCCCATCTAATATACAGTTATACCTGGGCTAACGAGTGACTCTGCTAACATATTTTTCGGCTAACGAAGATTTTTTCCACTGTGTTTCGACCTTGGCCAATTAAGATGGACTCGGCTAACTAATTCATAGTGGATGCACAATAACAAACTGCAGCCGTGTTGAGCTGAATTTTCCTTTGTTTCAGCCCACTAAGTAAGTGCTACTAAAGAGAAGGTTATTTTCCTTTTTAACTTAAGTTGGCTTGTGTTCTGATTTGTCATGACCTACTGTGGCAGAATGATCATGGGTAAATAAATACTTTATAATGCCCATGTAGCCTGTCCTGCATTGCTTACAGTTACAGTTGTTCAAAAAAAAGTATTTACCCCTCCGTTTACTCTTTCTTTACGTGGCTGCTAAAAATAAGAATGTAAGGACAACATACATATTCTCACTTTCCAGTGTAAGATATTTATTACAAAAAGTTGCAGAATGCTTGGAAAAATATGAAGTTCCTGACTGACCTTTTCCAATACAATCAATATGATTTCCTGTTAGTACAGGTTCTGAGCATGAATTTGTATTCATAAGACCCATTATATGGTTGAAACAAACTTCTACATATGTATTTTTTATTTTGTTTTTCTAATGACATCTGTTTTAATATAACATTCTACAGCATGTTTTGTCCTTTCCTCTGACCTCCTCAATGTAGAATGCTTCTTTGGAATGCAAATAGGAAATGTATATTTCTCTTTTCATTGCTTTATTATGGCCTGATATCATGCTGTACAATCTGATATTCTTTATGGTACATATTGTTAATGTTCTAACCTTGATTTTAGTTGTAGATATGAATAGTGTCTGAAGAAATGTAGAAAAAAAACAGATTAGATTAAAAAATGTACTAATGGAAAAAGGTATGTGTAATTCATGGTTGCCGGCAAGAGGTATATTTGCTAAAAGTTATTACTTAAGGCAAACCATTAACATTTTAAAAAGTAAACTTTTAAAATGAATTTCCAAATAACCTATTGCATATCACAATTAATTACACAATATAAATCCCCCAGTTAATAACTAATATATATATAGGGAGCACAGCTGAATAAAACAGTTTTTATATTGAGGTAGAACCAGGTGTCTTTTACTAAGTTTACCTACTTCTTTTTGAGATTAATTATGTGATCTGGGACATGCCTGCTTAGGATTCATACCACAGACTGCAAATTTCTTGCTGTGTCCTACATACAGAAAGTCCAATGTAAAAAGATATGTGATAAGATTAATTAAGCTGCCAATCAGATCATAGATAATTAAACCCTTATAAGTTGAAACAAGTAAGGAAATGTTAAGAGAAAATACAACTCTGTGATTGTGCACTGGGTGCAATAAAGTTTTTAAATTATATAATCACTGCACAACACAGTTCTCCTTTTGTGGGCAAAGCAAAAAAGTGGGTGCAATGTCCAGGACACAAAAACAAAGCTGATACCCAAGCAGAGTGGTTAGCTGTTTTTATGAGCTGAAGATGCATTTGAAGGAGTATATTGGATTATTCCTAAAGACACCTTGAGAACTGGGCTGGATGTTTACTTTATACATGGACTCCAGAATGATGGTAAAAGTAAATGTTTTTCTTTTCTAGCCATTTCATATAAAATATGGTACTAGACAAGGGTGTCCTATATCCCCCCATTATTTTCACCCTATTTATCAAGGTCCAACTTCACAAGAAATGGAAATCCCAGTATTTATGGAATTACAATAAGCTTCATTGAATCCAGGCAATAAGCTCCACATATACTATTCTATGTATTATGTATTATTCTAGGTCTTGTGACTGAACAAATATCTCAAATAAAAAAAACTTTATGTAGTAACTTCTTTTTACCAGTCTCTTGTTTTCCTTTCAAAAAACACCCCTGCACTTGTTTGGAAAGTTAGGAAAGCCATTCCCTACCAAAAGCCAAAAATTAAATTTTGGGTCTCCACTGATAAATTCCCTGCAGGACATAACTTGACTAATCCACATTGAAATACATATTCTTATAAAGGATTTTCTGATACAACCTTTTCACCTATCTGATTCACCTATTACCACAGTTTACACTTGAACATAATCTGAACCATTACCCTCTCATTTGCTAGGATTCCCATGGCTTTCTAACTGTGGGCCAAAGTTCATCTCAAACGGGTGTAATAATCATTAGTGAAAGGTATAGCAGGAATAGCAATTTTACTCAAGATTAAAAGAGGTGCATACTGCAACACTTTTTTTACTAACTAGCAAAATTTAGGATTTCATAACTTACTCATTACAATTAATTCGGTTTGCTTTAAACCACCCATTTCCAGAGGACAATTACCAATATTGAATACAGAATTAGCATATAAGCTAATCATTTATAGCAATCAAAACTGACACCTCTACTTCCAAAAGTGATAGGAACATGATGTTCGGTGTACATATACCAGACTCTCAAAAAGAAAAAAAAATACTATTACACCCTATTCTTATATTACTTATTTGACACAATAAATTAGTTACAAAATATTCACTAGGTGGTACACCAATTTAACCTTTATATATCCAACTGTATCTCAGTTTGTCTCGAAATATAGCAGACTAATCCCAAGATTAGGCTATTTTTAGAAGATGTTTAAAAAACTACCATTGCCCTCACTTCTCTCTGACCCTTTTTCTGTCTTTCTGTTTCCTACACTCCACTTCATCCTCAATTAAATCCTATAAAAAAAGATATACTCCCACACTTACTAAATGCCATGAAAAGGCTGATCCTCCGCTTTTGAAAACACATTCAAGAACCCTAAAGTAAAAAATAATTTACTATAAGGCTCCCTGAAACCTCATAATATTATATTCTGTGTCCCAGTTTGATGATGGTACTGTTTGTGCTCCCCGCTGTGCCCGGAAAATCCAATTAATGTGCCAGGAAAGGGTTAAAATAGAGTACAAAAACAGGAAAATAAAACACAGGAGTGCAGTCTGAAATGTTGTGTGAAGTGTTTCACTTTGTTTTCCAGATAACTTAAAAAAGATGAAAATATTGGAATATAGTGTCATAGATCCAAAATATCTATAGATTTAGAATCTAAAGATTTATAGAGGTCAGTAACATTTTTTGAACATGAATTGAGCTTGAAGGATTGTATTTATTCATTTATGTATCAAAAGGTTTTTACAATATTATAATCAAATACCAATGTACTGTAACATTCTGCTCCCTGGTATTCCACTAACCCGACTTTCTCCTCTACAATCTATTATGAACGCTGCAGCCACAGTCATCCATCCTTTCCTCCGCTCCTCTTTTGCTGCCTCTCTATGCAGTTCTCTTCACTGGCTTCCATTTCACCTTACAATCAAATTCAAGCTCCTTTGCCTTCAAATTCCTCCACAGCTTTTACCTCACTTACCTTTCCTCCTGCAATGACCTAAAAATGACTTCCTCACTCATAACCTCCTCACATGCACTGCTCCAAGACTTTTCTAGAGCTGCCCAACTCTCTGGAATGGCCTTCCTCGTCCTATTCGCCTTGCTCTTACTTTGTGCTCATTTAACCCCCTATCATTCTAATTCTGTCAGTTTTTTTGATGCAAAAAGTGATCCCATTTTTTTTTTCTTTTGCATAGAAATTTTTGTTTATATTGTGGGCCTGTAATTTTTAGAATTAACTCCTGGGTATATGATTTATATTTATTTATTATATTATAATCATAAATTATAATATAATAAATAATTATAAATCATAATTATAAAAAATAATGAAATAATAGACTACAATAATGTAATTTATCAAAAAAAACTATTTTATTAAAAGTTTCTCACTGAAATTTTCCAAACAAGTGTGCAATATTATTGATAAATAATAATTTAAATTAAATGCAGATTTTAGAAAAAAAAATATTTACATTTTTAGTAGACATCCCGGGTGTGGTAGATTTTGAAGCAGGGTGCTGCACAAAGTCCAACATCACAGGAACCTGGATTCAGGACAATGGAACCTGGTTTCTTTGCGTTTCTTCCTTCCTCTCTCATTGGTCTTTGAGCAGCAAACCATGCACATCCTTGTAGGTGCTGCCTTTTTCAGGGTTGGTGGGATGTATTCAATGAAGTGACGACCCGTCAGGCGCTCTGGGTTGACAATGGTGGAAGCACGACGTCCAGGTCTATTCATAGCCACTGATGGTGTTTGGTGGTTCTTGAGTATGGATTTGGAAACTTGCAAAATGAAGTCTGAATGATTCACAGGCCTCTGACTATTTTTTTTGAACAGAACGTAGGCATTCCATAGGCACTGCTCAACTAGATTCCTGAAAATCTATTTGTAGTACTTCCTTTGACATTTCCTCATCGCTGGGTAGAATGTCATGGCTTGGTCAGCTCTGTCGACACCTCCCATGGTGTTGTTGTAGTCAATCACCACCTGTGGCTTCATCGCTTCTTTCCCACGTTTTGTGTGTACAAGAACGGTGGAGGCATCATGGGCAGTACTCATCAGGCACACATCTTTCTTGTCACGCTATCTCAGGGTCATCATCTTTCCTTTCTGCCAGGCAACAATTTCTCCTGTCTTCAGCTTCCTTTTTGCAAACAATGATGGCAGCTTACGGCGGTTAGCCCTAACAGTTCCATAGGCATCTGTTCTGTGTTGCAGAAGGAACTCATAAAGCTCAGGAGAGGTGTAGAAATTGTCAGTTGTGACACAATAGCCCTGATCTAGCAATGGCTCTATGAGAGATAGCACTGAAGATGTTGCCAATGCATAATGGCTGTATCTGGGGTTGAACTTTGTCCCTTTTTTAGTGTACAGTACCGTATTCCATATGTAGCCAGATGAGGATTCGCACAGCATATACGTTTTCATGCCAAATCATACCCTCTTTGACGCAATGTACTGCACCCAGCTGAGCCTTGTAAGCCACTACACTTTCGTCAATGCTGACATCTCTTTCTGGCACATAGATTTGCTGTAAATTTTGAAGAATCATCTGAGACAAATTTTCATCAGTTTTGGTGCAGGATGGGTAGTCTCATCAAATTCTTCATTGTTTGCAAAGTGCAGGTACTTCATGATGAGAGAAAAGCGGTATTCTGGCAAGACTGTGCCAAAGAATGGAGGGGCAATCATTTTATTCTTGGACCAGTACCACTTCTGCACGGGTTTGCCCACAAATCCCTGCTGGATCACCAAGCCCAAAAACAGCCAAATGTCATCCTTAGTCACAGGTTCCCACTTTCTGCTTCTTGCAAACCTCAGATGTGGAGCACCTTGTTGTTGTCCAGCGTACCTGCATAAAACAAAATAAAAAAGGTATTTTAGGATATGTTCTTTTATAGTGTGAAGGGTGCATATAATATGTTACCAAACACAGAGCAGCATATATGTTTGCATAAAAGAAAAATTAGCAAAAAATTTTAAAAAGCAAGCAGTTACCAAACACAGAGCAGCATATATGTTTGCATAAAAGAAAAATTAGCAAAAAATTTTAAAAAGTTAGCAAATACAGAGCAGCATACATTTTTGCATAAAAAAAAATTAGCAAAAAGTTTTAAAAAGTTAGCAAACACAGGAGCGGCTTACCTGTTTGTCTCAGCAACAATTTTTTCGATAACTTTATCGGTCAAAAACAACTTCACATTTGCCAGGGGGTCGTGGCATTCAGCCTCAATTCCCAGGTGCGCCGGTAAATGGAAATCTTGGCGGTGCTGCCTGGTCTGCATCAAGGTCAATGGAGCACCATGTGCGCACAGCACTGACCTCAGGTTCAGATTCGTCGCTCAGTTCACTGTCGCTCGATTCCACAAGGGACTCAAAATCGCTATCGCTGCTTTCAAATTCCTCCAAAACAGCGCTTGCGGCCGGCAAGATGCCTTGTTTGGATGCCATGCGGTCTCCAGCAATCAGTCAGGAACTTTTAAGGTCAAAGACAAAGTGATGAAATGATACATTCAGGAAGTGATTTATAACTCATCAAAAGGTCAGATCAAGGTCAGGGCTAATAGTGGGCAAAATGTAAATCAGGGCACTGGGCAATGATGCTTGGTGCACTAAAATATGTATTTATACTTTTATTTTGTGTTATTTAGTGTTTTTTTACTGTAAAATAGAAATTTAAAGCACATTACATAGTAATATGCTTTTAAATTTCCCACCCCCAGAATCCATCACTCAACCGCATGACCCGGAAGATATCACATCTTGCCGGGTGATGCCATGGGGATGTCCCAGCCCCGCTCACTCCACTGCAACCACCAACGATGCCGCTCGCATCACCCAGAGAATGCGAGCGTCACATCCTCCGGCTGATGCGAGCAGCTATAGTAAATTCGGGGGGTGATGCCAGCTGGAAATCGCCCCTGGCATCACCCCCAGAATTTGCTATTGCTGATCGCATCACCAGTTAGATGTGATGCACCATGCAGAAGTCCTGTATGGTGCATCGCATCTAACTGACAATAGGTTCAGCGGTGTGGCCGAGACCCGGGCGGCATTTAAAAGCAGTTTTTTTCAGTAATCTGCTTTTAAATTGCCCGGCCACGCCCCCCGACGGACAGACACCCCGTCATCACAGCAGGATCGTCCGATCGCCGCTGGAGTGCGGGGCACAAGTAAAAGGGGCTTCTAAAGTTACCCCGAGTGTGACTTGGGGTTACTGCTTTTTGCAAGTGATTTCCACCCCGAGTCATACTCAGGATTACTGCTTGGGGGGTTAAAAGAGCACTGAATACCGATTTTTCAAACTTGCGTACAAATCTTCTTCTGTCTTTTGAAACTGTCACTACTTCCCACCCCTACAAATCCCCCCTCCTATTGTGTGTTAATTGCCCTACCTCCTAGATTGAAAGCTCTTTGGGCAGGTCCTCTCCTCCTGTGTCACTGTCTGTATTCATCTATCATTTGCAACCCCTATTTAATGTACATCACTGCATAATATGCTGGCGCTATAAAAATCCTGTTTAATAATAATATTAATAACATTTGCTGAAAGTTAGATAATATGACATAGACTTTGATTTTTAGTTGTCAGAAGCACTATTGCTACTGTACTGTCAGTACTGCCTATCTTTCAATCTCATGGTGGCACCTGGCGATAGCAGCCTTTCTGCCTTGATAGCACTGAAGATGTTGCCAATGCATAATGGCTGTATCTGGGGTTGAACTTTGTCCCTTTTTTAGTGTACAGTACCGTATTCCATATGTAGCCAGATGAGGATTCGCACAGCATATACGTTTTCATGCCAAATCATACCCTCTTTGACGCAATGTACTGCACCCAGCTGAGCCTTGTAAGCCACTACACTTTCGTCAATGCTGACATCTCTTTCTGGCACATAGATTTGCTGTAAATTTTGAAGAATCATCTGAGACAAATTTTCATCAGTTTTGGTGCAGGATGGGTAGTCTCATCAAATTCTTCACTGTTTGCAAAGTGCAGGTACTTCATGATGAGAGAAAAGCGGTATTCTGGCAAGACTGTGCCAAATTTTAGTTGTCTATTTTAGTTGTCAGAAGCACTATTGCTACTGTACTGTCAGTACTGCCTATCTTTCAATCTCATGGTGGCACCTGGCGATAGCAGCCTTTCTGCCTTCTGGTCTGTCCTGCTGGACTGTCCTGTGACTGTGCGTAACCGCTCTCAGCGATATGTTACCAAGTAACTGTCTTTTCCTTGTTGCCGCCTGCTAAATCTGAGCACTGGAAGCTGGGAAGTATAGGCATCAGCTGACCTCACCTGCTGAGTGATAAAGCATCCACTCTTGAATCCCAACCCAGCATGTCAATCACATCTCAAGATTTAGTAAGGCTCAGACCAGATGTTGTGGGTTCATTATTGTTTAATACTTGTTCCTGGCCCTTGCTTTGTCTGACCCTCACTTAATTTGACCCTCTGCCTGTTTACCACCCAGATCAGCCCCTGCCTGTATTTTGACCTTGAGACTTCCCTGCCATTTGGATATCTTGCCTTGCTTATCGCTTTTCAGTGTATGACCTTGGCCCTGTTTTTGGACCTGCTCTTGCCTAATAATTTGGACATATGGTAGCTTTTGTCATCACTGTGTACCTGACTGCCAAGCAGCCTTAGTGTAATTTGCCAATCCTTGTAAGCCAGAGGCAACTCCTTTTCTATCCTTGGGGCAACCGAGTGCTGGGACAGCATAACCGGGGGCATCTTATCCATTGATAAAGACTATGGTGATAGATTGGGGACCTGGTTAAGCAATGGTACTTGACCTGAGGCCTCATATGTACAGTGTTGCTTGAGTATCACAGTCTTTATTTGCAGATAAAACTTGCATACCCTCATTTATTTTGTGTGTGCTTGTTAGGAAGGCCCAAGTTACTCAACTAAAATATGTAATACAGTGTATGTTTGTAGATCATCTTTGGGAAAACAATCAAAAAGTGTAATAAGAAGAAGCATATATAATCATTTGGTATGTGCATTGATATTCCTAACATATTCATACAAGTGTTTAGGTATAAAAAAGGGTTAATTTGCAATTTCCCAAAGCTCAGAGGATAAAGATTAATTTCATCATGGCTAATGAGAAATGGAAGACAGAGATGTAGGCTATTCATTGTGACCAGATTGTCTGAAGTGGCCCCAAAGGACATTCGTTTTATCCTACTGAGAAATATCCTTTACAAAAGAGAAACATATATAAATTGAAGCTATGTATTATTGTGACAGACTTCAGCCATAGCAGTTGCTAATCTAACTTCCTTGGTAAGTATGCTAAAACACATTAGAAATTGAAGTTCATTTTTTTAGACTGTTTATATATTTTTTGACTTTTTAACAGTTTATAACAGTTTGAATTTATCACACAAATATGAAGCATATAAATAAATTCTGATAAGGTCAGAGGAACATTTAGCTCATAATGTTTTATAACACTTTCAATCAGAGTTTATTAAGCAAAAGTAAAATTTGCACTCATCCCAATTTGTAAAGGCATTTAAGATATTGCTTTAATGTTTGACATTATTTCTTTACCATTTATCTTGCAACATTTATTGAAGTTAAATCAAATAAGAATCATTTTTCACTTATGTTAATATACTACAGTTTTCAGTTTTTTGCTTTAATTTAACCGAAATTTACCTAGAGGGTTCATATTCTTAGCAGTTACTGGTCTCTACACGTGTACACATGGAAACTGACATTGACTGTTTACTCATGAAGGGCATTATCCAAATCTTTCAAGAGATACATTTCTTTTCACCTATTTCTCATGTTTAATGACTTTTTGGACAACACTTATCAACCTATCAACATTCTTATAGTGTGAAAGGTAATTACAAAGCAGTGCCCCAAATTCATGGTTACTGTGACCTTACTACTAACCACCTAAACAAGTCCCTGTTTTTTTATTTTTTTTATTTAAATGTTGCTTTTTGATTTTTTAAATTTCCATTACTGCTTGGGGATAAAAGAGCATATATGCTTTATACATGTATCTTGCCATATTAATTTTTTTTTAGTTGTCATTGCTAAACTGATCTTTTTTTTAGAATCAGATATTACATGAGCACTAACAGGGGGGCTTCCAGCTGTAAAACACATAACAACTAAAGTGAAGGGTTTGCCATTTACCTAGATTTCAGGCAAATTTAGCTAATATTAAAATTAACAAAATAAATGCAATACTTCCCAAGCTGGTTACAAAGGTGAGAAATATAATATTTCTGTAGATGTATTTTTAGAATTTTATTAGTTGAGAATGCAATTATCTGTTTTTAACTTTCAAATATTTTAATACTTGGCAAAGAGCTCCCAACATTGACCAGGACACACTTTACCTAGCGAGCACCATTACTATGAAGGAAATAAAAAGAAATGCTTTCTGTTTAGCCACCTAACAATTCTAGCTCCAATTTCAGTGCTATACATGGAAGTAATTTTGGCTACAGCTTTTACTGGTCTAAGAAATTATACCTAGAAACCCCAATAATGTCCAGAAGTTCAGGCCTGCTTGGGATAACCATGAGTATAGTGACCTCATGTTTGAATATACATATTAGCTTGGGAGTGTCCAGTTAGACACGATGCACACTATACAGAATTTGCTTTAGATTCATTTGTTGCAAGCATTATTATGCATGTTACTCATGCACAAAGCTTTTACATGTCAGGTATATATCATAATGCATTCAAAATATATTAAAAAAATCCTGAAGCAGATAAAAATAAGCTAGAAACCCTAGAGAGCTCTCATGTTTAACAATTAGGTATTATATATGGTCCCTATGATAAACAATGTTGTTCTTTTTGCTGTCTATAAGATTTTAATAGAGATGTAAAGATTCTTTTTTTAAATAAACTGAGATCATGTTATTAAGGCAGGAAATGTTTAAACTCTGTTGAAGAGCATATTTCATATTCTGTAGACATAAAATCCCATGTTGATTTCAACATAAAGGTATTGTTAACATCTATGGAAAAATGTGATATCATTTTCTTTTTTAATCTCAGCTGGGTATACAGTGCATTGCAGAAATGTCTACATTTGTTGCACAGTAAAATAGAAATTCAATACACAGATACCAACTTTTACTGTTTAATAGTAGCAGGCAAATTAACATTGCTCCTTAGATCAATTGCAGAAAAGACCTTTAGAAAGCTGTTTACTTTTTTATTTTTTATCACCTAATGTCCCTTGTGTTATTTATTTATTTATGATTCCAAAAAAAGACACTGTAAACCAACATTTTAAAGGTCAAATAATGTACTTTTTGCTAATAAAATCTTTTTTTGAGCAAACAGTACCTTTGATCACTTTATATGTATAAGGTTTATAGCTAGTACACATATACTCCCTGCGCACATCTCTAAATAAAAAGCCTGGGTGCAGTACAGTTTTGTGTCAAGTGAAAAAGAAGATTGAAGCACACACATGACTTTATCAGAGATTGTAAGCAAGATACCTCTATTTGGTGTCTGACATTTTTTTCAACATATTTGACAAGGCAAACATTATCTACTAATTCAAACCGTGCCTAGAAACAAAGGTGGTATACTTTCACAAAAACACAAGGAAACAGTTTGTCAACAAAAGTTTCAAAAGATATAATAATGTACTTTGGAAAAGGTGACCACACCCTTGACCTCAGAAGCTGGTATTACCTTTAGGTATTACTATTTGTAGGGATTTTGTATACCTGGCCACTAGTCTC
>NC_092858.1:118806953-118814088 GCF_032062135.1 Pyxicephalus adspersus
TTACCAATAAATTTAATGGCAAGGAGATTGTCCATTATAAATATATATAAAATTCTTGACATGGCTTGAGGTCTTATTTGATGGAAAAAATGGTGCTCAGGTTTTTCCTCCTCTAACTCTGCACATCTCTACTGCAAATCACTGACATGTTGTTCTATCATTTAAGTGCCTTCAGCTTTGTGGTTGCTGAGTAGATGGTATCTTTAATTCGTGTGAATTAATGTTAATAAATAGGCATGATACTGTGACATGGTCTGACATGATTTTATCAAGAAGGTTTAGTCACTTATAACACACCAGGGTCTGATGTAGCTTTGTTTATAAACAAAACCATGGAAAAATGGCAGAAATTGTCTTAAGCTAGGTACACCGAGCAGTGGCCCCCTCCTCTTTCTTATGTAGTACTTTACATAGAACAAAAAGTCAAAGGGCAAAAAATAAATTACTTTGTGCCAAATTTTGGTCATCAAAGTAAATTTAGAAAATAAAGAAAATTTAGCAACTGATCAAGAATCTAATTTGTCATACTTTGTTTTTTATTCCTCATTTTAGGAATGGATTTTGAGCTACGTTTAATTTTCAAAGCAATTGGCTTTTTCACCTTGATTGTAGTTGGAGTTCCAAGCAATATCATAATCATAGCAATTTTTGTATACATCAGAGTCAGAGAAAAGAAGCTTCTACCTTCAAATGTCATTCTGACTAAGCTGGCATTGGTGAATTTGCTTGTTATATTTTCCAAAGGTTTTCCTCAAGCCATCCATGCCATAGGAGTTCGGAACATTCTAAATGACACAGAGTGTAAAGTAATTTCTTTTACATATAGGATTTGTAGAGGAATGACCATATGTGTTACTTGCTTGTTAAGCTGCAATCAGTGTATTATATTGGCTCCTCCCTTAAAGACATGGATTTTTTTAAAGCAAAAAGTTCCATCAAACATACCCTGGATCATGGTACTGCTTTGGTGCATTAACTGTGCAATTTATCCATCTTGTTTCCTCCATGTCCATGCTATAGGCAATTATACCACATCTAAATATACTCTTTACCTGGAATTCTGCAACCACGACTTTAGGAATACTGCCATATATGTTGCCAATGGTATAGCTATTGCACTGCGTGATTTCTTTTTTGTAGGTACTATGACTATAGCGAGTTGCTATATTGTGTTTGTACTTTATCAACATGGGAAGAAGATTAAAGGTATACGAAGTTCAGATAGAAACTCTGGCAAAAGTATTGAATACAAGGCCTCACAAGCAGTGGTGCTCCTTGTTACAATTTATGTAGCACTTTTTGGGATAGATAGCTGTATCTGGATTTATACTTTAGTAGTATCAAGTGTTTCTCCAGCTATTTCAGATGCAAGGGTATTCTTTGGTACCCTATATGCTGCTCTCAGTCCTATTGTGGTTATAAAAACTAACAAACAAATAAAAACAATGCTAATGTGTCATACCAATAAACAAATACTGTCCCTTTCTGAGTCAACCAGCAAAGATTGAAACCAGTGTTTTCTGAAACTACTCTGATGTTCAATAAAGTCATCAAAAATTTCAAAATTGTCAGCTGCTTAATCCACTGTCTTTGATTGTAAACTGAAATGTTTATTCGCATATCTTGGTAAGACTCCCTTGACCAGTGTTCCTTTTTTTATAACTCCCTTTGCACATACTGTAACATGAAAAAGAAAGTACACTCCCTTTTATTTTTAAAGTTTTGCGCATCAGGGCATAATAAAAAAAAAATAATTTGGTCCTTAGAAAGTCTCAAAATTAGGTAAATACAACCTCAGATGAACCACACCTAACATTTTACACCATGTCATTATTTATTTAACAAAGACAAAATGCAGAAGCAGTGTGTGAAAATTTTATTACCACTTCAACGGTAAGTACCAGCTGAGTGTTGCTAATTAAATGTACTAGAATAGCTGCCTATTAGCAAGTGTGACCACCTCTATAAAAGCAGACATTTTGCCAGTTTTGTGGTCTGGAACATTGAGGTGTTTTACCTCAATGCCAAGAAGGAAAGATCTTACCTAAGATATCCAAGATATCTAAGATATCATCTAAGATATCTTAGAGAAGCAATAGTTGTTGCTCACCAGTCTAGGAATGGTTATAGCGCTACTTCCAAACAATATACTGTATGTATCATTCTAAAATGAGGAAGCATTTTTACAAGTGGAAAACATTTTAAAAATTTAAGAATCACAACTACATCTTACATTCTACAGACCTCAGCACAAGCACAAGACTTCTGGAACAATACATTTTGGACTGAAGAGACCAACATGGAGATGTTTGGCCATAGAGCACAGCACCATGCTTGTCAAAAACCAAACACAACCTATCAGCACAAACACCTCATACCAGCTGTCAAGCACAGTGATATAGAGTTGCTGATTTAAGCTTGTTTTACAGCCACAGAACCTGGACACCTTGCAGTCATTGGATTTATTAAGCCTCTACAACGTTTTTACATTACATTACTTTTTTGTAACAATTAAGGTTCAGTGGAAAAGTATACTTTTTATTTATATTTATAAAATTGGATGTATGTGTGTGTGTGTGTGTATGTTCGTTCCACCATCACTCCAAAATGCATTGAGACATTTCAACCAAACTTGCTATACATATGACTCATGTGAGTGCACCAGTCATCTTTGTACAGCACTGTGCTATATGTCAGAGCTATATTTGGATGTATGTATGTATGTGTGTATGTCATTACTAGGAAACGCATGGAGACATTTTAAACAAACATGCTATGTTCCACCATCACCCGGAAACGCATCGACACATTTTTACCAAACTTGCTAGACATATGACTCAGACTCATGTGAGTGCACCGCTGATCTTTGTGCAGTGCTGTGCTATATGTCAGAGCTATATTTGGTGATCACTAGGAAACGCATGTAGACATTGGGATAGAGAGAAGGCATATTTACTAAACAATTTTTTTAGCTCTGTGTACACAAAGGAAAATGGCAGAGCCCCATTCCAAATTCATAATAGCAATGTCACTGCCTTAAATGAGTCACAATGGCTCAGAATTGATATGATTGAAAAACAACTGGGAAAAATTAAGGTTGACAAAGCACCAGGACCTGATGGATTACATCCACGTGTCCTCAAAGAGCTGTGCTCAGTTATTTCAAAGCCATTATTTCAAATTTTTAGAATCTCTTTAGTCACTGGCAAGGTATCGATGGATTGGCGTAAGGCCAATGTGGTTCCTATCTTCAAAAAGGGAGCAAAGTCTTTACCAGGTAACTAAAGACCCGTTAGTTTAACGTTCATAGTTGGAAAGGTCCTAGAGAATTTGATCAAGAACCACATAGAGGACTTTCTGCTAGAAAACAATATTATAGGTGATTGTCAGCATGGCTTCAAGAAAGAGAAATTTTCAAACAAATGTACTCTCTTTTTATGAGGAAGTAAGTAAACAGACAGAGGAGTAGCAGTCGATATAGTGTACGTGGACTTTGCTAAAGCATTTGACACTGTACCCCACAGAAGGTTAATATGCAAGTTAGGGTCAATGGGTTTAGAAAAGTCAATCTGTAAATGGATAGAGAACTCGCTTAAAGATCACATCCAGAGAGTTGTAATTAAATATTCATACTCTGAATGGTCTAAGGTTATTAGTGGTGTACCCCAGGGTTCAGTGTTGGGACCTTAACTGTTTAACAACTTTATAAATGATATAGAGTTTGGGATTAAAAGTACCATTTCTGTGTTTGCAGATGACACCAAACTATGTAATGAAATTAAGTCCATACGGGATGTCTAAAATCTACAAGCAGACCTGGATGTAGTGTTTGAATGGGCTGCCAAGTGGCAAATGACATTTAATATAGATAAATGTAAAATTATGCACTTGGGGGCTAACAACATACATGCTTCATACTGTCTAGTGGAAGTACATTTGGGGGACTCAGCAAATGGAAAAGGATCTGGGGGTTATGGTAGATCATAGACTTAATAACAGCATGCAATGCCAAGATGCAATATCTAAATCTAGCAAAGTAATTTCTTGTATTAAAAGAGGAATAGACTGCAGAGATGGAGACATATTCCTACCTCTGTACAAAGCATTGGTTAGACCACATCTGGAATATGCAGTCCGGTTTTGGGCACCAATTCACAATAGGGCATTATTGAATTGGAGAGAGTGAATAGAAGGGCAACTAAACTAATAAAAGGAATGGAGGAGCTCAGCTATGAGCCTGATGGACTTATGTCTTTTTTAACCTAACCTACTATGTAACATTTCAACCAAACTTGCTATGTTCCACCATCACTCGGAAAGGCATCAAGACATTTAAACCAAACTTGCTAGACATATGACTCAGACTCATGTGAGCACACCGCTAATCTCTGTACAGCGCTGTGGTATATGTCCGAGGTTAATTGGCATGTATGTATGTATGTGTGTATGTATTGCTCAGTGACAGAGTGCCTTTTGTTTACATACTTTTTTTAGACTCTTTTACAAATTTCTGGTCTGTAATAAAGCCTTCAAGAAAATGTAAGGCAATAGGCTAAATGAAATCAAAGGCAAAAAAATGAAACCACACCGAAGACAAGAAAATCACCAGGGACAGTACAACAGCATGAGACCCGACCTCAGGAAATGAGAGAAAGAGCTACTACATCTAGAGCTTCAGAGACAGTACAACAGCGTGAGACCCGGCTACAGGATAACAGAGATAGAGCTACTACATCTAGAGCTTCAGAGACAGTACAACAGCGTGACACCCGACTACAGGAAAAGAGAAAAAGAGCTACTACATCTAGAGCTTAAGAGACAGTACAACAGCGTGACACCTGACTACAGTATAGGAGAGATAGAGCTGCTACATCTAGAGCTTCAGATACAGTACAACAGCGTGACACCAAGTACAGGAAATGAGAGAAAGAGCTACTACATGTGGAGCTTAGGAGACAGTACAACAGCGTGAGACCCAACTACAGGATAAGAGAGATAGAGCTAGTACATCTAGAGCTTCAGAGGCAGTACAACAGCGTGAGACCCCACTACAGGGTAAGAGAGAATGAGCTACTACATCCAGAGCTTCAGAGACAGTACAACAGCGTGAGGCAGGACTACAGGATAAGAGAGATAGAGCTACTATATTTAGAGCTTCAGAGACAGTACAATAGCATGAGGCAAGACTACAGGATAAGAGAGATGGAGCTACTACATCTAAAGCTTCAGAGACAGTACAACAGCATGAGACCTGACTACAGGAAGTGAGAGAAAGCGCTACTAAATCTAGAGCTTCAGAGACAGTACAACAGCACGAGACCCGAGTACACAAAATGGGAGAAAAAGCCAGATAATCATGGACTGCACAACATTTTAGCTTAGTATTGGAAGAATTCCACTATGATCCACATAAAGACTACTCGCAGCGTGCAAGTGTTACCATTGGAAAAATGGAAATGGTTTGAGGTTACTGTCGTCAAGAATTTTAAATCTAAATCTCCTGATATTTGCTGCAAAAAAGGGAAAGTCAAACTCCACCAGCTGGAAACACCACCACAAGAACTATGGAATTACACATCACCAAATAAAACCCATGTTTCTAAATGACATAATTTGGCAACACGTCAGTTGTTCAACAGCATAGATTTCAATCCACATTCACGGTGCAAGGGCAAATTTACCATAAAGCAGGATCATTACTTCCGGTGTCAGACCACTCACCAAAATTTCCACAACTATATTTATTTGTAAACGAACTAATAGAAACTGACCAGAGGTGCACCTACATCTCAGAAACAAAAAATTCAGACTGTCCTAAAGTTACAAAGGATGTTTTATGAGCACAATGTTCTTATTAAAACATTTTAAACAGCATTGAAACATATGCCATTAATTTAGGTTAATTTAATTTTTATTGTATTTTAACCTAATTGTAGATTGAACTTATAAACATTTCTTTGATTTAACATTATAGCTTTATTTGATTCCTTTTCCTGTATAAGATTGCAATAAATAAATACCCAGGCAACGCCGGGTAGTCAGCTAGTATAAGATAAGAGAAGTAGTATGAAGTTACCCTATAAAAGCAACACAAAAATTACCTTAAAAAGAATTATGAAAGCCATGCAACAATGAAAATCATTTTACAGAACCTAACTACAGAGTCTACAAAAGCAATTCCTAAGGTCAGGTTACTCACAAATTCAAAGTAAGACAAACTGCTTCAAACTTATTAGGTAAATGAACAAGAACAGGAATTAATAACTATATTTTTTTGTTTAACATGATTGCTTAAGCTCAGCAATGCTTCAATGCCATCTAAAACCTTCCTATTATTTTGTACACATATGTTCATATGTTTATGATACAGTGCTGGTTTGGGTTGAACATCCCTTTATATTTAAATAGAGATGAGGTTCAATCTTGAAGTAATCAATATTTTTCCACATCCAAGTTTGGATTTTCATGCACTGGCAAATTTGTGCGCAATACCGCCCAGTCTAAACCACAATAGCCTTTAAACCATGATCAGAAGGCTCAAAAAGCCACTAATTTGTGGAATTGAATAATGAAGCCCCGCAGTAGATATAGGTTTGCTCACAACAGTTATATTTTCAGTCTATGCTGGGATTATTATGGAGAGGGTAGAAGAGATGACAGTCTGTATAAAATTTTGGCCTTACTATGTTATTCTGTGCTGTGGATTACAGTGATGGTCTACATCAGTGGTGGCCAATAGGGATGAGCGAGAAGGCCTCTGACAGTCTCGCAAAAATTTCCTGGAACTTCCAATTGGTCTGCGAAATTTCGGCGAACCAATTTCACGAATTCTATTAAAGTCAATGGGCTGACCTTAAACATTATTAGCAAAGCCCCTGTACATGTTAGAACCACCAAATTTGCTAGGTATGTATGGAGAACAGTGGCAACATGGGAAAAATACAAAAAATTTCAAAGACCTTGTGGTTTTCCAAAAAATGGAAGGCAAAGTGACAGCAGGCAAATTGGATTTTTGCGTGATGGACAGCGTACAGAGGGCAGCAAAAACATTAGGACATTGAGAAAGGGTGGCGCTACTGTTGCACCTCAAGATTGTTTATGAATATGTAAATAGATATGTATATGTATGTAGAGG
>NC_092858.1:118816711-118823326 GCF_032062135.1 Pyxicephalus adspersus
TTTTTTTTAGAGTAGGACAGAAATTTTTTCCTCAGCAAAATAGCTTTTTTTTGGTAAATAGCAAGAGGTATCAGACTAAAATATCTGTATTTTTTTAGTAGTAGGACAGAAATTTTTCTGCAGCTAAATAGAACCAGGTAGCATCAAAACCAGCAATATCTGTATATATACAGATATACATAAGGCTCCTAACCTGTCTCTGTCACAATCCACGTCTCTCCCTGCTTCTATCCTTCACCCAGAATACAAGATCGAGTGACTAACTCCTCCCTCCTTCCCTGTATACAGTTAGGTCCATAAATATTTGGACAGAGTCACCTTTTTTCTAATTTTGGTTCTGTACGTTACCACAATTAATTTTAAATGGAACAACTCAGATGTCGTTGAACTGCAGACTTTCAGCTTTAATCCAGTGGGTTGAACAAAAAGATTGCATAAAAATGTAAGGAACTAAAACCTTTTTTTTACACAATCACTTTATTTCGGGGGCTCAAAAGTAATTGGACAATTGACTCAAAGGCTATTTCATGGGCTGATGTTGGCAATTCCTTTGTTATGTCATTATCAATTAAGCAGATAAAACGCCTGGAGTTGATTTGAGGGGGGTGCTTGTACGTGGAAGAACATGCGGTCAACCAAAATTAGTCCTAACTTTATATGCCTCTGCTCAGATCTCTCCTCAGGGAGGCACATTAGCATGAAAAGGGAAAAAATGACCCCTAATGAGCATACATATTTCAGGTAACAATTTAATTTAATAGAACATATATATTTTGTATGGAACATAAGCAGTTAACCATCTTTCTCAGAAAATGTTTTTCATCTTTCTCAGTAAATGTTCCCTGGCTCTAAATCAGGGGGCCATTGTATAATTTGCTTTGACACTAGATAAATATTGTAAAATTGATGCAAGTCACAATCTTTACAGGACCCTAGAGTCCAAAAGACATAAATTATGGTGGTCTAATCTGAAAGTTTGATGGTCAGCTTAGTTATAAATATGTCATATGTCTAGACAAAGGTAGAAGGACAATTTACATAAAATTCATGGACATTTTTGAGAATAGAGGGTAGAATGCATGCATTTTACCAAAAAGTCTGTGGAACAAAATTAATATTAGCTATAATTACAGAAGTATTTGAATAAATAAATGAGAACAGAAATCTTTTATTTTAAAACGCAATCAATTCCATAATTTATGACATAGGATTATAATTTCCACCACCTCCACAAGGGGCCACAACTGCTCATAAAATGTACCTATCACTAACTTTATTGGGTTTGGCAGTAGGGAATATGGAGTTTGCTAATTTTATTGGGCTATCGCCAAGCCCTTGGCAAAGGAAACCATGGCAGATTGTTTATTATCCTTAAGTTATGATCAGCATTGAAAATTTTTGTGTTTCTTATATAATACTAATTATGATAACTTTCTTATCTAGTCTGCCTGCTCTATGTCCCCATGGTCTGCCGAATTCATGCCTCCATGCATCAGTTGTTAAAGAGGAATAAAAGGACAACTGATTCTATGCTCCTTTGAGCTATGCCACAACACTCAGCATGCTGCAGTTACCTATCTACCAATATCTAGCTGTAAAATAAATAAACATTACCTATTGCTTCTGCTACTATGTTTGCACATAAAGGATTTTAGTAGCATTAAAAAAGAATACACCTTCATCTCTCCTTGTTGTCCTGGATCAACTAGCAATTTTGCAAATCACGAGCTACAGCATGCCAATGTCTCACTATGTACTCCAGGTTATGACAACAAAACATCTGAATATTAACCACCTTAACCATCCTAGCCATTTTTTTTTGCCCGACCTTCGTACGGGCATACCGGCTAGGTGGTTAAGCTTCCAGTTCCCAGCTTCTTGCTTCCATTTCTTAAAGTAGTACACAAAGAAAATACATTTTTTGCCCCAAGAGTTTTCAGTTTTAAAACATTTTCTAGTTCTAACTGAATTTTTTTCTGCACCCTTACTCCCCCCAGCATGAACAAAATGCCCATGGCACTATGCATTAGTAAAGCACAGCAGCGCTAGCACAAGGCTGAGCTTAGTAATTAGCTAAAAGGAAAGGGGTAAATGCACAACACCAGAACTGCTGTCTGTATTAGAAGTTTGGGAAATGTAATTGCTGCTAATGCTGTATATTTTGACATGGCTGAAATATCAGTATACAAAAAAAAAAAAAAAATACACATTTAGAAGCTGTAAAAAAAAGAAAAAGTATTTTGTGTGCATTACAAAAATGGCAACAGCAAATTAGGTATATATAACATTTAAGGTGGCATCGTTGGATAAATCTAACAGTGCTTTGTCAACTCTGGTTTATTTAGGCTGCAAAGAAGTCATAAATCTAACACAGGTGAAATCAGTAAGGAACTTAAAGCAGAACCAAACTCTAGATATAAAAATTGTAAACAGACAGTTTGCCTGTCCTCTTTGCAAGAGTTAATCTTACCTATCTGATAACAATTTTTTAACCAGCCTTGCCTGGCACCGTTTCATTATGAAATTCATTATTAAGTCCCTGCGGCTACAATGAGTAAGCTACGATGAGTTGTGCATGCACAGCTCTGAATATTTTAATGACAGATGACAATGAACAGAACTTTAGTTCCACTTCCTCTTGAGAGGTGATCTCTGGAGTAATTTGGACTATAAATACAAGATCGGCAAATGAACATTCCTATAGCAATACTGGATTCTGTTTAGGAGGTATGTGTCAGTAATAATACAGGAGGGGGGGATCACTGTTTAGCACAGCCACTAACTGAGTGGTTTTACTAGAATCAGTTTACCCATCATTTTACCATACAGTGTTTGACCACTGCCTTAATTTTAGTTTGGAGTTGCTGCCAGGAAGAGTTTACCTCACACCTTTGGCTGAAAAGGTAAATATTCATTAGTTGCAGAAAAAAAGTACACAGAACAGTTA
This sequence comes from Pyxicephalus adspersus, assembly GCF_032062135.1. NCBI lineage: Eukaryota > Metazoa > Chordata > Amphibia > Anura > Pyxicephalidae > Pyxicephalus > Pyxicephalus adspersus. Next base: position 118,819,659 of record NC_092858.1, read on the forward strand.
TCATTTATTTTCCATATTTTTAAAGTATATGTCAACCCTAACAACAAACTTCTGGTATTTGTGTTCTGTCTGTTGGATATAACAGTGAAAGCGTTTGGTTATATGTGTTTGATAAGTGTTAAAACTATTGATACCTCCAGTAATCCAATGAGTTTGTAACTTCCTGCATTGACTTGACACACTTGAGTTGATTTCACTTCGCCAAATAAACAGCTTACATTCCATTAGTAAATTTTCTCTTGCAATGTAATATTTACCTATCAAAAAATAAGGTTTTGCTGGCTTTAACTATCTAATAATGTGAAAACAATAGTCAGTTATGCTGGATATTCTGCAGTTCAATAAGTGGACATTGTCAACCTACAAAGGGTTTTATTGCAAATGATCTGCAAAAAGAAAACATTCAGCCAACAAATCTAAAAAATGGTAGCCAAATACAAATTAAATACCAGATAAAAGTAATGGAGGGGGGCAAGTGAAGAAACCTGTATTCATTGTTAATGTTCCCACATCCACCAAAAAAATTGCCAAATGTCTCCAATAATCATGGTCATAACTAAGCTACCAATCTACCCTAAAATTCTGCTAGTTATGTTAATTTACTGGTCATTTTTATTTCAATGTTCTCATATCTTGCTGACCATAGAAAAGTAGATACGTTACTGGGACCAATGGGTAGGGAAAAAGCCATTTGTCTTCAAACCCAACAAAACCCACAAAACATAGTCAATGATTAGAAAAAAAAGCACAAGTTAAAAGCTTGATTCACTTCTTCTAAAGTAGAAGTAAAACATTGAGATAATTATTTCAGATATCTCACAACAAACTGGGAAACTTGGTGTGTGAGACCAAGCACATCTGTTGATCAGCAGTCCTTGTTGCCCCCTGAAGAAAACCTAGTCATATCATTCCCCAATAGTTACATTGGGCTGTCCAGATGGTAAATACAGGGTAATAACTTCATCCCTTTTGCTATGACTCCTTTATAAATATTTGCATTGCATTACATACATTTTTGTGTGTAATTTTGAGCTTCCTTAAGGTATTTGCCATTCCAATTTTCAGTGGAAGCTACCATCAATATAGACTAAAGGAGTTTTTCAGGGGTATTACCAATAGATATGGGTGGTAAACTGTCTCACAATAATATCAGACATGCTATTTCTTTATCATGGCTGTATTTGTACATGTATTTGTGCATAATATGATGGAATCACCCTGGATAAAAGTATTGGTCCCTCGCGTATTTCATGGCAAATGTAGGACAAACTAGATATGCTATTAAACATGCGTTTTTCCACTATCCTTTGTTTACTACCTGGAAAGCACCTGCAAATATAAGTTTCTCTTGTGATTTTGTATACTCTTTTTTTTTTATATGAACAAATAAATTCTAACTGAAATTTACATTTGTTTATTTTTCCAGATACTACATAACCTTTTTCGATTCAATGGCCCCTTACATTCTTCTCAAGGCTATAGGGTTTTTCCTTCTTGTGATAGTTGGCATACCAGGAAACATCTTCATCATTTTGCAATTTACCTACATCAGGAGCATAGAGAAGAAACTTGTTCCATCCAACATAATATTGTCAATACTGTCTTTGGCAAATTTGTTTGTTGGCATCTCTCGCATCATTCCCCAGTCCTTGAATGCAATCGGGGTAGAGGACTTGTTTGATGACCTACAGTGCAAATTTGCCATATATACATTCAGAGTGACCAGGGCAATGTCTATATGTCTCACCAGTTTGCTGAGCTGCCATCAATGTATTCTTATTGCTCCAACAACTAAAGTTTGGGTTTATCTGAAGCGAGAAGTGACAAAAAACATTATAGGTATTATCACTATTTTGTGGGTTATGAACTTCTCCATTTACCCTTATAGTTGTTTGAATACTCATGCCCAGAAAAATAAAACAACTTCACCATATACTCTTCATTTAATATATTGTGATGTTGACTTTCTAACTTATACAGCATATATTGTCAATGGAACAATTTACGTTGTTCGTGATTTTATATTTGTAGGACTAATGACATTAGCAAGCAGCTACATGGTATTTATTCTTCTTCGTCATGAAAAAAATATGAGATCAATCAGGAGCTCTAACAAAGAACAAAATTGGTCAGCTGAATTCAAAGCTGCAAGATCTGTCATAATGTTAGTTGTTCTGTATGTGTTACTGTTTGGGTTGGATAATGCTATGTGGGTCTATACACTGACTTTATCAAATGTATCTAACATGAATGATATTCGAGTATTTCTAGCTTCCTCATATGCAGCTCTGAGTCCTATTCTAATCATATTGACCAACCCTAAGCTTCATCGTTCTTGGGTGCTGTCCAAAAAAAACAAAAAGGAAGCAGTGGAACTGTTTTTACTGTAAGTACATGAAGCTGGCAACAATAAAAAAAAATCATTGTAATGCAGCACTGGGAGAGGTAACAAACGTTTGAAACAAACGTATGAAAAAAAAGCACCTATATACAATTTGCATTCCTGTTTATTAAAACAGCAGTCACAGCTTGCTCTTAGTCTCAGACCCCAATATTGTAACCTCATGAGATAGGTGAGGCCAATAGATCGCAATACCTATGGTAATCCTGTTAAGATTGTTTAATTGTAGTAAAAAAATAAAAATGTTCTCCAATTTTTTTCTAAGCTGTTTATTTTTGTAATTTTTGTGTGGGAAGAATTTTGATATTTTTTTTTTGCTTGTATAGGGTTTTTTTGTACAATTATATTTAAAAGGTACACCTTTAAATAATACCCCAAGGATGTGATTTGGATGATTTATGTATTTACATGGTTTCAAGTGTCCCAATGCAATATGGTGCAGTTTTTTGAGTCTATTTGTGAATAAAAATTTTCACATTTAAAGTGCACCAATGGGCCTCGGACATATCACATATTGAAGCATAGGGGTGCTACTAAGATGAAGTACAAAATGTGTGCAACTGTGTTTCAAATGTGTTTTCCTGTTGAAACTTCAAATAGTTTAAACTTTATCAACCAAAATGTTTAGCAGCTTTAGCAGCAAAATAAAGTGGGAAGGGAAACCTTGTCCACCTTGTTTTGGTCAGGTCTTTTTCTACAGATCTCTATGTTCCTGAATTTTATGCTTGTGTATTAAGTTAGTACCCAAGTGGTTTTAAAGTGTTTTAATGATGCATGTCATTCTGGCAGAGGTCACAGAACACAATGCTATTGCCAACATCAAACAATCCTACAGTCACTGCACTAGTCTAGAAAGTAACAGCATCTTTTGCCTTTCGGACAGTGGCACTAGACAGACAGTCTGAATATTTAAAGAGGTAATTAGTGTGCTCCTACCCCCTTGTCCTACAGAATTACCAACATGAGCTGCACCTCTGCAAAATTTTTTGGGCCCGTGAAATGCCACTGCACAAGCTGCACTCAAAAAGGTAACCATACATTTGTGTGCTCAGAAGAAATTGGTGGAATTTTTTTTCTAAAAAATATCAGATATTTATGTAAATGAGTTCCTTTGGCTAAATGCAACATAAAATTTGGCTAAATGTAACATTTTTGGTTTGGTATATTCTGTAGCCCTTCTTTTCTCATCTGAGAAAGAAAATAAATAATTTAGCTAATTAAAGTAGTTAAAACCAGGACAGCTATAAGCTAATGGATGCAGATGCAG